>NW_006344562.1:0-459 GCF_000327345.1 Myotis davidii
AATTTTGAAAGGCATATTTTCACAGACACTACAGCAACCCGTTTTTGTTGTTGAATAGGTTCTATTAATGACATATAGAGAAATATTTTGCAAATTTACTCCCCATGAGACGTATTTACAGGACATTTTTGTTGAAGAAACAGGAGCTATGTGTAGATTAAATGGTTTCCCCCAACTTCCCTCTTCTTTTCTAGTCAAAGGCTTATTATTGATCAGTGTTATTTGCTGCAAGTGTTTGTCTTTTATTTTCTTGTTCCTCTTGGTCAGGTCATCATTTCTGTAATGTTCTAATATTGGGAAAAAAAGGAAAATATCTTATGATTCTTACATTTTTTGTGAGTGGGGCTTACAGACATATACCTTATCTTGCATTTCAGTTTTTGGTTTCTCAAGATTAAATAATTTGCATGCATACACATATGTATGTAGATATATGTCTATTCACTCTCTTTTAAAAAA
>NW_006344563.1:0-459 GCF_000327345.1 Myotis davidii
TCAGAAACACAGCATCTGAACTGGGCCAGGGTGGGCAGGTCTTGTACAGGAGAGCACAGTAGTAGGCATCTTCTGGAAATGGGGAAGAGCAGAAGCAGAAGCCTGGATGTGACGGAACCTCACAGGCATGGATGCTAATCTCATGGAGTGGCGTGGAGACCACTGGGACTCTGGGAGAATCTGTGTGGAAGAGGAAGAGTGAGGCAGCACATGCATAGTGGTGCTCCAGGAATGACCGAACATGGTTTTGGAATACAGCTTTATCAGAGAATGTAGAGTGGCGTGTAAGGGCGAGGGCACTCCTCTTGGAGGGAGGGAACCTCTTGAGTTTTCCAGTAACTCATTGTGTAATTTTGGGCTCCTTGATGGCCCTCACATTGGACTAGATCAGAGCATGGAAACTGGTTTACTTTGGGCTGAATTCATCTTAAGTAAAGCTTGTACACTATTTAAAAAAAA
>NW_006344564.1:0-459 GCF_000327345.1 Myotis davidii
CATCCACTGAGCCAAACTGGTTTCGGCAACAAAAATATATTTTAAAAAATAGGGCTAATGATGGTATTGTCCTCAAAGAACTGATACAAGGATTAAATGAGGTAATGTATGCAAAGTACTTAACACCATTTATCGCAAACATTTAATAAATGAAAGCAATAACTAGTCTTAGGAATAGAACCTACAGAGGAAAGAACCTCAGGCAAAGTCTATGCTTCAGGAAGGAGAAGATCAGCAGCCAATAGAAACAATAAAATACAAGTAGATTGGCCAGGCTAAAAACCCCCATTGCGAGTGGTATAAAAGCAAAGTGCTATGAGGAAAAGGAATCAATAACTGCACTTGAAGAAGTAAGTCTGTTTATGGCTACCTCGTTTCTGGACTCCTGGCTGGGTGGAAATAAAGAAATCACTTAGCACATTTTCTTTCTAAAACATTGGCCAACCCAGAGTAATTCTA
>NW_006344565.1:0-459 GCF_000327345.1 Myotis davidii
CAGTTTCCTCATCTGTAAAATGGGGACAGTAATTACTACCTCAGACGGTTGTTGTGAGGCTTAACTAAGGGAAGGGGCGTGGCTGAGGCCCCAGGGGCCGGGGCAGGTCTCCAGGTGTTCTCTGGGCATGACTCAGGGCCGCAGGGGAGCTCACGGACACCCAGTACAGATCTCAGGAGGACTGTGTCAGGCAAGGAGGGGCAGGACGGACTTTCCCTAACGGCTGGGAAGGCTCTGGGAGGGCTCCCAGGAAGAGGTGGTGTTTCCACAAAAGGAAAACCAGCCCTGCTGAGTGACCAGAGCTGCCAGCTGTGCCAGAACATCAGAACCTGGACAGCAGATTTCATGCAGGAGGAAACGTGGGGCTGGCTCCACGGCCCCCAAGGGGACACCCCAGAACCTCTTGGGGAGTTCTGCCCACCGTCTCTGTCAGATGACAGGTGCGCTTCATCCATTCAT
>NW_006344566.1:0-459 GCF_000327345.1 Myotis davidii
TCACCTCAATAAATTCCATTTTAAAAAGGTGAAAACATGTGCATCTTAGAACTGATTCTATGGTAAAGAAAAGTGAGGCTCAGAGAGGTTATGGTAAGTGTCTTCGCAAGGTCACATAGGGTATGTTAAGAATTAGTAAGTAGAACAACGGTTAGCTGACTCCATAATTGGTGTTTTCACCACTATAACAATGGTTCACAAAGTAACCAGACTAGCAGCATCAGTGTTATCTTGCAACTTGGTAAAAATGCAAACTAGTAGGCCCCGCCAAAGACCGTTGGAACCAGAATGGCTGAGAAATCCAGAAATTAGTGTTTTTACAAGACTGCTAGATGCTTCTGAAACCAGGTAAAGTATAAGAACTCCTGGCTTGAGTCCACGGCCTCCTTTGGAGAGAATCACTGATTACTGTTGCTTGCATTACAAAGCATGATATGCTTATTACTTTCATATAGAAAA
>NW_006344567.1:0-459 GCF_000327345.1 Myotis davidii
CATGATTTTTCTCCTCCAGTGAGTGTCTCTTTATGCCTTTGAACTAGCTGCCTGCTCCTTCTCAGAAGCAGAGATGTCTGAGTTTCTTTGTGTCTATTTAGCAAGCAGCTGTGTCTGTGGTATTGTTCCTACACTGTTATTAGTGGCTTCTGCCAGCAGTGAACCCCAGAAACAAAGCCACTCCCTTGTACCTAAGGAGCCTAAATGTTCAGAAATGAGCGTGCTGCGCATTCATTGCTGTGACTGCCCATGTCCCTTCACTAAGTTTTAAAGCAAAACTGTATGTTAGGAAAGGAGTGTAAGTCACAGATAACCTTGCAGTCCAAGATGCCATCCATTCCTATCTTGTCAACTCTGTGGCGCCATGTATTGTAGGGTGCACCATAATCTAATCATTGACTTTCAGAGGGAGAGGGGAACACTACATTGTGTGCACACCTGGTGGTAGGATGCACAACT
>NW_006344568.1:0-459 GCF_000327345.1 Myotis davidii
TTTTTTTAAAGGATATATAGAGAAAAAAATAAAGAGAAAGTGACTACAAAACATCATCATGATATGTGATCGTTTCAGAGTGACTTCCATGATTTTAGGAAGTTATCTACTTTTGCTCACTCTTAGAACCTCATTTTCTATTCCAGTTTCTGATATGGTGTAATATTCAAAACATTTTAATATGAATAAATCAATCCATGATGAAGAATCTGGGTCAAGGTGTCATAATAGTGTACTATGTTGCCGTGATAACAGACCCCCACACTTCAATGATTTACAACAAGAAAAGTTTATTTTTTATGTAGTCTATGTAACTATCATAAGTTGGCAGCGGATCTGTTGCATTGACTACTTTCAAAAATTAGGGCAGTGGAAGAACTCTGTCCTGAAAAATTGCCAACTGATAAGTAGGGGAAAAGGTTGCTGACACTTAGAATTTTCTACCACATTTCATTGGCC
>NW_006344569.1:0-459 GCF_000327345.1 Myotis davidii
GCTCAAAAGGTTCGCCATCACTGGTCTAATCTCTGCTGTTATAAACATTAAGTTTTCAGCTACAGAAAGGACAAAGTATGATTTTAACTAGATTAAGGAGACTAAACCAGGCACCTGGATAGCAATAACAAAAGCAACTATCACTTACTGTGCTCAGTAAAATCCTCATAGCAGCTCCATGAACTATATTAGGGTATCTGCATTTTATAATGAGAAGTCACTTACGGAGGTGATATAACTTGTTCAGAGTCACAGAGCTACTGTCAGAGTCAAGACTCATGTCTAGGTCTGTCTGATTCCAGAGCTGTTTTGAACCAGGGGACACACTAAATCACATATCCTGAAACAAATGCTGTTTTATTGGTCATTAAAGAGTGCACAGAGCCCTGACTAGTGTGGCTCTATGGTTGGAGTGTCGGTCCAAGGACCAAAGGGTTGCAGGTTCGATTCCTGGTCAAG
>NW_006344570.1:0-459 GCF_000327345.1 Myotis davidii
GACCTGAATCATTTTGAAATGTACAGTTCAGTGACAATAAGTACATTCACATTGTTGTGCTATCATGTGTCTGCTTTTTAAGAGTTCACTAAGCCCTCCAAGATTTTGTGGTGCATCTGGTCATTATTGAGAATATTAATTAAGGCTGTTCAGGAGGTTGGGAAATGCCTGCAGTTGGAGAAGTTGTAGTTAGCCGATGACTGGCTGTGATCCTCATGTTGCTGTTGTTCCCGGGCCTGGTAGGGGCTATTAGCCCGGTGTTGGGACCTGGCAGCATGACTATGTACAGCTCAGGGCAAGTTATCTGAGAGGCAGGATCACAGAGGAGTTGAGAGCCTGGGTCTGCAGCCAGACTTCAGGGCTCCGAACTGAGGCTGTGTCACTTACTAGCTGCACGACCTTGAGAAGCTGCTTAACTTCTGTGTCTATGTTTCCTCTTGTTTAAAACCAAGGTAACAA
>NW_006344571.1:0-459 GCF_000327345.1 Myotis davidii
GGGCCAGAAGGTTGAGAACCACTGCATTAGTTAATACGAGAGAGGGAAGTCTTGAGGGGCTCAAAACATGTTGTATGGAGAGTAGAAGGCCAGAAGAGGACTATTAACACATGAAAAATGGGGCATGTGATGGTTTATTGCTGCAAGTATGAGAAAACTTAATTATCAAAGAGAATGCAGCCTATGTCATTCTCTTTCTCTTTTTCTCTCTCTTAATTTTGTTTCTATTTTTGAGCTTCTTGGACTACATGTTAAATATAGTGAAAAAAGCAACCCACAAATGGGAGACAAGATCATATAATTGATGAGGGACTTGTATCCAGAATATTTAAAGAACTCTTACAACTCAACAATAAAAAGACTAATAATACAGTTTAAAAAGTGGGCAAAAGATTTGAGTAGACATTTTTCCAAAAAAGATACAGAAATGACCAATAGGCACATGAAAAGATGCTCACT
>NW_006344572.1:0-459 GCF_000327345.1 Myotis davidii
CCATGTGAGTGTCAGTCTTGGCATAAGAGTGGTTGACAGGAAGCCAGGGTCCATGCACACTCATCAGGTCCTTGCTCATCTGTCCCAACTTGCTGCCCAAGTGGCCTTTTAGCGTGTTTTCAGGATTTTTGTCTAAGTTCCTCAGTAAATCGCTTCCGGAGTCCCTTCTCCAAAGCATTTCGTCACTTTCTGACTCCTCAGAGTCTCCCCTCTGAAACGTCACTAGGGAGCTTTCTGAGCCCCTGGAGAGATCTTTTGGGATCTTCCCTGTATGGGGGCTTAGCTGGAGCCCCACGTTCTGTGCATCGTTGCTGCTTTCACCTGTGAGTGAAGTGGGCTGTGAGGGCTCATGCTTGTCCTTTGCCTGACATGTCCCTGGTAATTCGCTCTGATGTTGCCCTAGTTCTGGAGGTTCTCTGATCTTGGGGAACAGCTCCCAGCTATGTTGCATATGTGAGT
>NW_006344573.1:0-459 GCF_000327345.1 Myotis davidii
AGGTTTTACAACTCATATTTGTTTATCCCACCAGGAAGTTTCTTCCCATTATACTATCTATACTCCTGCCTCTTCAATGTAGACTTCTCCTAGAATTAGGTCTCCTCATCTTTTTGCTCAACTTAACTCACTTCTCATTCCTCCTTTTCATCTTCTCTTCTTTCCTAAGGTACTTCCTCTGGAAGCTTTCCCTTCACTCATACCAACAGTTCTGACTGCTACATGTGGAGTACAGTCTTAGGGGGAACGGGTTAGAGTTTTAAAGGGGGCCCAATGAACAACATTTTCTTCAGCTAAATTGTGATCATCTACAGAAATGAGACAGGGACTTAGATGAATGGACATTAAAAAAACAATACATTTATATTATTGAAAAAGTCAATGTCTTTGAATGTGACCATATATTTAGAAATATGAAACTCCGAATAATGCACTCCAATATAGCAGTCTATCACTGTG
>NW_006344574.1:0-459 GCF_000327345.1 Myotis davidii
AAGAAAGAAAAAACAACTCATGGGTAAAAAGATCAGACTGTAGTTACCAGAGGTGAGGGAATTAGGGGAAGGTGGTCAAAAACTACGAACTTCCAGTTATAAGATAAATAAGTAGGAGGAATGTAATGCACATCGTGGTGACTACAGTTAACACTGCTGTAAGATATGTAGAAAATTGAGAGTAGATCCTAACAGTTCTCAACACAACAAGAATGTTTTTTCCTTTTTCTTCTTTTCTTTTTATTGTATCTACATGTTAGCTGAACCTATTGCGTGAATCATTTTTACATTATATGTCCATCAAACTATCATGCAGTATACCTTAAACTTATACTACAATTATGTCAAACTTAAATATGTCAATTATTTCTCAATAAAACTGGAGGAATGTTTTCAAATAAAGATTACATACTGTGTTTCTAGCTTATACCTCAATTGTATTTTGTGCTGTTTTCCATT
>NW_006344575.1:0-459 GCF_000327345.1 Myotis davidii
AAAAAAAAAATAGCCTCATGTTTATCTGGACAGCTGGGGCATAAAAGGCCTAAATATAATTTTGACTGGAGAGTAAATGACCACATAAAGCAAAGACCTGTCACAAAAGCTTTTATTGGGTTTATTTTACTTTTATTGTGCTTACCCCTGCTTGAGCTCAGCTCTGCATTATTTCTTGTTCTTCATGTGGGCATTAGTTATCAACTTTATAGAGAATATTGATTTAACTGTAATTTTATAAAAAATGGCACAAGTACTTTGTACTATTGGATATAAATAAAACATCCATAAGCAGTGAAATGACTTACAGTAATTCATAAATCAAAGTTCCATATTGTAGGACAAAGTCTTTAAATTATAAAGCAACAGGGATTGATACCTTTTGAAATGTGGTGTTGTGGAGCAAGCTAAATTCCCATAAATGAAGGAGTTTTTCTCTCAACTCCTTTTTACCTTTGA
>NW_006344576.1:0-459 GCF_000327345.1 Myotis davidii
GAAATCAATAAAAATATATTTGAAAAAATAAAGCATAAAATTGATATTTAGGTCAGTTTTTTTCTTTCTTCTACAGAGACTTTAAAATATTTATTAACTAATAATAGGGCTTACTATCCACCTAATCCGAGGGCTCATATGTCCATTGATAGTATATTTACTCATTTTAAAAAAGAATTTAATTACATGGTTACAACTTATGCTAATAACATAGTAACTTCAAATAGAAGCCTTAACTTGAGTTTTGGAGTCCAGCAGATAGAAGTTTAAACTTTGGCTCTGTCATTGACTAGTTGAGTAGCCTTATGTTATTTGAAAACACGCAGACTCGGTGCTTTTATATGGTTAATGGAATAAAAAATTTGCTTTCAGGATTTTTATGAGGATATTATGCCACATTATGAGTAAAGCACTTAATATTGTGCTGCTTTTCAAAAGAGGACATACAGAAGGCCAAGA
>NW_006344577.1:0-459 GCF_000327345.1 Myotis davidii
AAAGGGCGAGAAGGTTGAGAACCACTGCTCTAGAGCCTGCAGCATGCTAGGCTTTACATGCCAAACACTTCACATACATCCTGTTGTCTCCTCTACACAGCAGTCCTGAAATCCTATGCATGCGTACTCCACTTACCTCATGCAAACGCTGCTGCAGAGGGAATAGATAGCCGGCTCAAGTCCCAGAGCACATGCAGCATGACAATCACAGAGATGAGATTTAAACCCGGGTCCACGGCAAAGCTGCGGCCACCAGCCCCCCGCCCTCCCCGGGTGGGGAAGCACAGCACAGCAGGCCTGGCCCGGCTGTGTATATGCATTAGCCACTTTCCTGCTCCTCTCTGGTCTCTGGCCTTCCTTTCCTTTCTTCTTCTCCTTGGATTTCTATTTTTCTTTCTTACTGTGTTTTGTGTACCCTTGAAAGTGAAAGGGCTAGGGCTATGCCCTCCATCTTGCCCC
>NW_006344578.1:0-459 GCF_000327345.1 Myotis davidii
CATCCCATACATCAAAAGGTTGTGGGTTCAATTCTCAGAAAAGGCTAATACCTAGGTTGCAGGGACACTGAGAAGTACACACTAATTTCTCTGAGACCATTATAAGATAGAACAGGAAAATGCAATGGATTTTAAGAAAGAGATATGATAGCATCTGGAAAATGTAAGAAATGCTAACCTTTGTGGAAGGTAAGTAATGAATCTCCCATAGCCTTAAATTCCTACCCACCTGGTCCCATTCCCAAATCATGCTGTGAGAACTTTCCAGTGACCAGCTGCACCCAAAAGCTAGACAGAATTGGTCAGGAGGCAAGTTTACCAGGTCAAAAAGGCTTTCATAGTGCCCTTGTGAACTGAGGTAAATGGTTCCTATTTTATTTTCAGAGGTCTGTCCGTTCACATATGAAAGATCACTAAAGAAATATCAACTACTGCCCTAGCCAGTTTGGCTCAGTGGAT
>NW_006344579.1:0-459 GCF_000327345.1 Myotis davidii
TGTTAGGAATTCCAGGGAAGGTCCATTATTTCCATCACCATCTGCCTTGCGGGGGTATGCATCCGCTTCTAAGCTTCTCTTCGACCTAACAATAAATATGTAGACTAAAATTCTATTATTGCAACAGTGATTGGAATTTTTATTATTTCTATTGCTTTAAAAATAGTTGGTTCTTTCACATTTAAAGACTTTGTTTTTTACAACAGTTTTATGTTCACAGCAAAATTGAAGAAATGGTAGAGATTTCCCATCTACACCAGCCCCCACATGTTGTATAGCCTCTTCCATTATCAACATGCCTCACCAGAGTGGTGCATTTGTTATAAACAAGGAACCTGCATTGACACTTCATTATCATCCAAAGTTCACAGTCTACGTTAGAGTTTACTTCCATTGTTTTACATTCTGCGTGTTTGGACAACTGTGTAATAACAAACACCCATCATTATAAGCCATACA
>NW_006344580.1:0-459 GCF_000327345.1 Myotis davidii
TGAGAACCACTGCCTTATAGGGTAACATTAGCTGAAATCTTATGGGAAAATGCCAAGACAAGAGGATGCATCAGTGATTTGGGGAATACCTTGAGTCTATACATTCAATGCTGCCACATCTTAAAAAATTTATGGAAACTATTTTTATGACTTGTTTGCCAGAAGAATTCAGGTGAAGCAAACAAAACATGGAAGGCTTGGATATAAAAGTTTTAACATATTTCCTAGCCAGAGCCTGCAAAAGTTTTAGTTACATTTTAATTTTCTCTAAAAACTGACGTATCACTGAGAGGCTACTGATGTTGACAAGATAGGGTTATACATATATTTATGCGATGAGTTGCTGCATGAACTGAACAAGCTATTGCACCAGGAACACCCTGTGGGCATTTATATTCAATTTCCAAACGTTTCTAAGGACAGGCTACCCTGAGATGGAATGTCCATGAAGAGTAGGTA
>NW_006344581.1:0-459 GCF_000327345.1 Myotis davidii
TGCACGAATCCGTGCACCAGGCCTCTAGTTTAACATAAATAATCATCTTATGGAAATCAAGACATTCTGTGTGTGTATGTGTGTGTTTTCATTCGCTTATTGCTTTAGCCAAGTTCACCACCAAATATGAAGGATTTATAAGCCATGAAACTGAATGTAAAATGCTAGTCATTATTATAGAACTTAAAATTTGAACAATGAATCTAAGATCATTTCCTATGTCAAAACATCTTGACCATCAGACTTTATTATTTCTTCTTTACTATCTAAGGATTCTCATTAAAAGTCAGAGTCCTATGACTTTGATTTTTACAAGTATCAATGAATAGGAATCTGCAGTTACTTGGGAAAGCAAACATTTTTTCCCAAAAAGTAAGGAGAAATTGTTTGAGAGCTCAAAAAGAGTGTTAAATGCACATGCTTTTGGACTTAATCCATTAGGCATTGATGATAAAAAAA
>NW_006344582.1:0-459 GCF_000327345.1 Myotis davidii
CCCTCAGGAGCATCTACCTGGGGGGGAAAATGTTATTTACAAGAACAATACCAGATGTTGGACTCAGAATGTCCTGCCTTGACATTTGGAGGCTGCCCGGGGAGAGACGGGGACTTGAGGGCAGGCAAAGCAAAAGTAGCAGAACAGAGTTCATTTAGAAGTGACTTTACATGTGACGTTAATTCCTGGTATAATTCAAGAGTCTGATGGGGGATGGAGGAATAATGGAAAGAAAGGAGTCCTTTAAAGGTGCTGAAGAGAGAGCAAGACCCATAATTCCATCTAGAAGTAATGGTAATTGAAATTGGTTGTCCCTGATTTAAATAATCTTGATGGCATCGTTATTTTTAATTGTGATTGGTGGTCGTAATGTGCTAATAAATAAGCCTGGAGACAAGGTACAACCTTGCCTTGTCCCACAAGCGATTTGGAATCAAGACTACTCAAGGCTGGGTGGGC
>NW_006344583.1:0-459 GCF_000327345.1 Myotis davidii
CTTCAGAGTTTTAAAGCAACTACACAGTATTGAGCAGCTATGGCCCATCAAAGCAAAGGGTTGGAATGAAAATTGTTTTTGTTGTTCTCTATGATGTAAATTTTTTATATTTAATATATGAATCTATTAAATATATGGAGATTCCCAAGCTAACCACATGGTAGAAAATCAGATGTGGTTTTCCTCTTGTAAAGATACTGGTGATGCTGGTGACATTTTTATATCTATGATCGAGGAAGCATTTATGGATAAACAATGTAACAGCGACATGGAAATTAGTGCTGTGTGTTCTAATTTTGGAATCTGCCATTGACTTTCCTCCTCATGGGCTGAGTCATATAAACTCAGGTGTAATATTACAGATTATTAACACTATTAGCGGTGAATGGGGGACACCACTGCCTCACAGATCCTTGTAAAATAAAACTAGCAAAATTGACTCATTGTAAAGCTTTAAAA
>NW_006344584.1:0-459 GCF_000327345.1 Myotis davidii
TAAGTAATGCTACTCACCTGTAATAAGGCTTTGGCCTTGGCAGATTCTATAGCTCATCAATAAAAAAGTTTATAGATTGATAGGACTCTATTTTCAGTAAAACTTCTCTCATGTCTCCAGAGTCAGCTCCCATCACCTGCTTGAAGGTTATGAAATCACAGCCCCAATTAATTGAATAATAAGGAAATATGATAATATTTGACTCCAGGGTTCAGGTAGAAAGACAGTTTATCTTCTGTTCATACATTCTTGTGTATTCATTCATCTTTGTTGAGCTTCATTCCAGCATTCGTCACACCTAAGCTTACTTTTCCCCCCTTTATTTTTACTGTTAACAGTATTACAGATGTCGCAGTCCCTCCCCTCCTTTGCCCACCTCACCATCCCCAGCTTCCCTCTAGCCGTCACCATGCTGTTGTCCATGTGAATGGGTTATGCATATATGTTCTTTGGTTAATC
>NW_006344585.1:0-459 GCF_000327345.1 Myotis davidii
GGGTATAAAAGAACAATGCTGTGGACATTTATTTACTCAACTTTCAGTCATGACTTACTAAAAGCAAGCTACATGTTTAAGAACTAAATCCATTTTAATTATGTATTTAAGAATTACATTTACTATTGACTATGTATTTTAAATCAGGAAGAATGGTTGGAAGGCATGAGTTTATTTAGTGAGACAAAACACAGTGTCTTCATGTTCAAATGGAAGATGGGTGTGGGAGCAGTAGGAAATGGTGGTAGAGATAGGCACTCTAGTGCTGTACTGTTTTGATCTTGACTTTGCCTTTTACCAGTTGTATGTCCTTGGACAAATTACTTACCTTCCTTGTGCCTTGGTTTCTACCTTAGTCAGATAGTGATAATAATGATACCTATCTCAAAGCTCTTTTAAAAATTAAGTTAATTAATGCATTTTGAATGCTCAAACTGTACAAGAGCCATACTAATTGGT
>NW_006344586.1:0-459 GCF_000327345.1 Myotis davidii
GCTCAAAAGGTTCGCCATCACTGGCCTAGAATATAGTAGCTATTTCATATACATTTATTGACTTATAATTAGAAAACTGGAGAGGAATGCCCGAGCTTGATTTTAGCTAATTGTCAAGTCTCTTATCTTCTCTGAAAATCCATGTAGAAACATCAGAATTTAGAGTGAGATGTAAGAGGAAGGAACAGAGCAAGATCCATTTTTCCAAGATGATTGCAGTTCAGTTAGTAAAAAATGGCTTCTCCCTCCTCCGAACCTCTCTAACACACGTTCACTCATTCTTCCTTTTATTAATGTTTTAGCTGTGGTTGGACCAGGCCCCTTCAGTGCAGGAATGTTGTATGAGCATGGATTATATTTCCTATAACCACTGCCTGGAGACTTAAATCTGCAAGACATTCTGGAAGGATTTTTTGTTTGTTTTTGGGTTTGTTTTCTTTTTGTTGTGTGTTTTTGTGG
>NW_006344587.1:0-459 GCF_000327345.1 Myotis davidii
TCTATCTATCTATCTATCATCTATCACCTATCTCTTTACCAGTAATAACACTAGCATTTATTGAGTTCATAGGTCTTTGTATCTTTTCACAGAATATAGAACTTTGAGATTAATACTAAATATATTTTAACTTGCAGAGCTCATTTCGATACCTAAAGGGCACAAAGCAACTTGTTTAACTTGTTATATTCTTCTACATTGCATTATTTACCAGATATCTATATGTTCATGACCTGTTTTACTTCCCAAAAGAAAATTGCTTCATTTATTAAATTAGAATACATGTTTTCATAAAAGTTTAAACCATAGAAATATAAATGATAAAATATGCCTAAAGTCAACAATCAGATTTAATTTATTGCATTAGTAAATATATACAGAGACATAGACAGATGAATGATCATTTAAATACATATATTTAAGTAAATATAGTAGTTACATTTCATAACCTATTTTTTT
>NW_006344588.1:0-459 GCF_000327345.1 Myotis davidii
GGCACATGGGAAATGCTCCGTGGCTACTTCTGCCTTCAACTTTTCCTCTATTCAATCCAATTCAGGAAACAGTTATTGAGTGCCTTCTACCTGCCAAGTGTTTGCTGGGCATGGTGGTGAGTAACCTCAGGTCACCGCCCTCAAGCCTTTACAGAAAGTATAGCAAACATTTATTTCCAAAACAAGTTGAACAAACCTTGAGAGGACATATAAGTACAAAGGTGCCTTAGCAATGTTTTGAAAAATAAGTAGGAGTCCAATAATCCAGGAACATATGCCATAGGAGTAAAATCAGTTCTGCTAATGTGTGATCTCGTCTAGGTAACAAAATGTAAGAGACTTGGTAAAACAGACAGCCTTGCCCTGGCCAGTATTCTCAGTGCTTAGAGCAGCACCAAAGGGTCTTGGATTTGACTCCCAGTCAACGGCATGTACCTGGGTTGCAAGTTCAATCCCTGG
>NW_006344589.1:0-459 GCF_000327345.1 Myotis davidii
CTATCACTCTTGGCGAAGATTTCCTTTACTTGGATCTCTTGGTCTAATTCAAGATTATTTAAGGATTTCTTGACTGTCTTCAATATGAGATATTGGGATGTTTCTTAGAGAAACATTTGGAAATAATAAACTTTTGTAAGTGAAGAGGCAGCTAAGCAATGTTTCACCTCTACTTTTCTTTGAAAAGCTATGCAAAGTAGTGCAGTCATGAAAAATACTACTTCATTGTATATGGGATATACTGATTTGACCTGTCCGTGAAATTTAGGAGGCTTTGCATGAATCTGTGAGCATTTTTTTTGTTGTGTGACAGATGCAAAGGATACGGGTATAGGAAAAGGATGACTAAAATGGATGCCTTAAAATACATCATAATTGATCCTTTTACATCTTCAAATAGTCAAGAGTGTGTGTCGCATAAATGTATTAAGTTAACTCTCGGTGTCTTTGAGGGACTCA
>NW_006344590.1:0-459 GCF_000327345.1 Myotis davidii
AAAAAAAAAAAATCATGAAATAGAGAAAAAGAAACAAAGCATATAAATGCAATTAATACCAATAATTATAAATTGGAGCTTATAATGTGGGGCCTCCCCTCGGCACTGCTGACGTAGGGGCCGGACCATTCTCTGTGGGTCCGCCCTGCACACTGTGGAGTCCTGAGCAGCATCCCTGACCCTGCCCACTCGATGCCAGGAGCCCCTCCAGGGCCGGCCACCGATGTCCCCAGACACTGCCCAGTGTCCCTGGGGCCTGATCACCTTCAGTAAAGAACCACTATAGACGTCAGCACCGACAGACCAACCACCCAGATCAGAAAATACACCCTGGCAGCCCCTAGGAGGCCCCACGCACCCCGCCCTCTTGTCCGGCCTCTCTTCCCTCCCCTCACCTTCCCACACGAACTCTCTTGTTTTCTGTATAATGTTCCCACCTACGCTGCCTTCCCAAATCTG
>NW_006344591.1:0-459 GCF_000327345.1 Myotis davidii
ATGGATGACCAAATTAAAGAGGGGCAAAATATTTGGAAGAATTGCTGCCTGAGATAACTGGGAAAGCAGGCCACAAGCCTACTGAGTCTGTAGCTCTGGGGGAAATGGTTGTTGGCCAGAGAATAAGTGTGGGCTTGCTTTTACTTTGTACTTCAGGCAAAGTATTACAAGAGATGAGCTCAGGAAATTTGCAAGCAGAAATTGAGGATCTAAAAATTGGAGGCCTGACTAGAAAATTTACAAAAGCTATGCACCAAGATGGATGGGAGAAGGGCCTTGCCTCCATTGTGGAGATGTTCCTCTCTATGTAAAGTCTATGCCCAAAAGATGCTCTGAACATGGAATTTCTTAGAATTAGGCTTCTAATAACTTCCCTACGTGGGAAAAGAAAAGCATTGTAAACCAGACTTTTCTAAGAGAAAGGTGGGTGCTCAAAGATTCGGTGTGCTTGGTTACTGG
>NW_006344592.1:0-459 GCF_000327345.1 Myotis davidii
ACTATGCACACAGTACAGAGAAGGGTGAGGGAGGGGAGAGCTTTCCTTCGTCTTTGCTTGTATTATAGAAAAGTTGAGACCTGAAGAGACTCAGCAATTTATGAGAGAAAAAGTATATCTTTTACCAGTACTCCAGTACACTAAGAATAAAAACCCAAACTTTCTTGACTTTCATAGTTGTGATCTTTTCATTGCAGCTAAGGTAAATAGTGGCAAGTGTTAAATATAGAGGGTATGTATAGCCTATCTTGTTTCTGGGTCAATGGAGAGCCTTGGTTTTTGCATTCATTAACATTAGTCTTTAGCCTTTCTGGATTCAGGACATAAGGTGACATTTTTATGTTTACTGTAGTCTGCATGTTATGAATATGGGAAAACCTTTGGTAAATGTTTTGGGCAGCTCCACGTTGAAATACTAGGTGGCAGTCTAACACAACCTTTGGGCATTTAGACCGTCTG
>NW_006344593.1:0-459 GCF_000327345.1 Myotis davidii
CTCTCTGAAATTGATAAAAAATATATATTAAAATAAAGAGTGATCCTGACTCAACACATGCACAGTAGTAGGCACTGCTTTCATCTGTGTTCCAAGTGGAGTTATTATTTTATCTATGCACACTGTCACCATCTTAGAGCTCTTCTTGAATACCAGCTTGGCTTGTACTTAGCCAAACTTTAAGTGGCTAGAATTTAATTTGGTAATTTGAGAGCATTAGAATGAGCTAATTGGCCAAATTTGAATCATTAAGTCCTTGGATTTATCTTCTTCTTAATTACAGGTGGCTCTGTCATCTTATACAAAGATGCTAACCATTCTTTCCTTTTCTCTCCTTAATGTAGTGAGAATTATGGCAATGTCTGTACCCAAGCTTACTAGATTTTATAAAGCAAAACCCTTAGTTCTGGAAGATTATCAAAATCATGGGCTACATTTAGTGAGACGCTGGACAAGGAA
>NW_006344594.1:0-459 GCF_000327345.1 Myotis davidii
TGAACCAAAATCCAAGTGTTTTCTACTCCCTGCTCAAATTGCTTTTCACCTACTTACCTGCTTCCCATTTTCACAACCCAGTCTGCCTCCCCTCCAGTATATTTTCCCCCTTTCTCCACTGGCAGACACACACATGCTCTAAAAGCATTACATCCCTAAAGTACTGCCTGGTGTTCTAGTAGTGTCTGTGAATGTGTAGTTAATGCTCATTAGAATAAGAATGCTAAAAGCTAGTATTGGTTGAGTGCTTACCTTGTGTTAAGCACTATGTTAATATCTCATTTGATCATCATAGCAACCTTCTGAGGCAGTTACTAATATTGCCCCGTTTTATAGATGAGAAGGCTAAGTCTACAAGTTTAGTGACTGAAAATACTCACCTAAACAATAATTGATGAAGCCAGAATTTGAACATGGGCCTTATTGAGTTTAGAGTCAAGGACCTTAACCACTGCTCTG
>NW_006344595.1:0-459 GCF_000327345.1 Myotis davidii
CCTTTTCCTCAACGTTTCCACTGACCCCGATGGCTCACCTAGAACGCTACCCATGGATGTGGGATCTGGACAATGAAAGGCCTGCAAGAAACCATAACACCCACAGATGGGAACTCTAGTTCTCTATCATTTCACTGCCTGGCAGACAAGATTCTCAATTGTTTGCCTCTATTTAGATGATATTGTTCAGAAGGATGGCACTGGAACTGTTGGAGGTAAATAGATGTACAAACACATAGACAGAGGAAATAAAGCAGAGGACTTACTTGATCGCTGATTTTTAATAAAAAATAACTTTAGTCTCTCTTTAAATGTGTTTTCATTCATATAGAATTCAACTTGGACCCTGAAAACAGAAAATAAAAACACAATTAACCTGATGAATATATAAGGGGTAAAAACAGCATTTGCCATACTTAGATACTTTAAGTAAATCCCTAACGAGAGAGAGAGAGAGAG
>NW_006344596.1:0-459 GCF_000327345.1 Myotis davidii
GGAGCTCTTTATCTCTCTTCCCCGCTCCTCTCTGCATTGCTGGCTCTGCCTCTGTCTTTGTCCCATCCTCCCTGCCACAGTCTCTGTCCACTCCTAACACCCTCCAGCTTTCTTTAGAAGAAGAACAGTTTCTATTTCTCTCTAGATAACTGCCACACATCCTCAGAGAGCTCCGACACCTCGGACAGCGCTGGCCACTCGCCTCCCACCGTCCAGGTAAGGGACACTCCTAGCGATCCCAGCCCTCCATGTGCAGCCTGGGGTCCGAGAACTCAGGCCGCCCGGCTCCAGAGATGGGAGCAAGAAGGGAGGGGCTTTGGGAACCACCGCAGCATCCTCAGGAGAGGGTGGTTAGGCGTTCACTCACAGCCCCGTGTCCACACGGATCATCCAAGCAAAGTGGGTCCGAGTGGGCTGTAAAAATGGAAGTGCTGCCCAGCCAGTGTGGCTCAGTGGTTG
>NW_006344597.1:0-459 GCF_000327345.1 Myotis davidii
TCTCTCTCATCATTGGTGTCTCTATCTCTCTCCATCTCCCTTTCTCTGAAATTGTGCCAATTTAATTTCTCCACTAACTCACTTCCTATTCTCTCCTCAACCTACTCTAATAGGGTTTCTATCTCTATCACTATCTTGATGCTGACATTGTCAATGTGTGAATCTTGCACATTTCCACACCAAGTAGTTAAACTTACATTCTTATCTTACTCAAGTTTGTAAACTATTCAATATAGTTAAATACTCTCTCTTTCTAGATACTGTTACTTTTCTTGGCTTCTGAAATTTCTTGGCTTCTGAAATATCACATTCTAGCATTTTCCTTCTACCACTCTGGCATTCTTTTTCAGTTTGTTAACTTTCTCCTGAGCCTAATCTCTAATTGGCTGGAGCTCTTTATCTATGTTTGTTTGTTTGTTTGTTTGTTTATCTAGAAATAACTCAGGAATTTAAATACCA
>NW_006344598.1:0-459 GCF_000327345.1 Myotis davidii
CTGTAACTTTATAGTAAATCTTCAAGTCAGATAGTGTCAGTCTCTGACATTGTTCTTTTTCTTCAGTGTTGTGTTGGCTAGTCTGGGTCTTTTGCCTTTCCACATAAACATTTTTTTTCTTTATTTTATATATTTCTCCCATATAAACGTTAGAATCAGTTGGTTGATACCCACAAAATAACTTTGGGATTCCCTTGAATCTATAGATATAGTTGGGAAAAACTGACATCTTAACAATATTTTGTTTTCTGATCCATGAATGTAAAATACCTCTTTTTTATTTACATTTCCTTTTATTTATTTCATCAGAATTTTGTAAGCATAAAGCTCTCATATATATTTTGTTAGATTTATACTTATTTTTCTTTTCTGTGTGTGCTAATGTAATTGGCATTTGTTTTTAAATTATAAATCCCAGTTCACTGCTATATAGGAAAGCAGTTGACTTTTGTATATTAA
>NW_006344599.1:0-459 GCF_000327345.1 Myotis davidii
CTTGCGTGAATTTTGGGACACCCTATACATCTTGTCTCCAATGCTTAGATGCAGGAACTGTCTCTTCTACATCTTCGCTCTAACATTCCATAGGGATTCAGGAATAATTAAACGAATAAATGGGTGAATGAATGGATAATTCCAAATGAAAGCTGAACCATTATTTACTATTTTTCAAGGACTCATGAGGCTTTAAATGTGTCTTTCGGTATTTTAGAACATCCAGTATTTTTTTCCTCATTCGGTATGAATCAACACTACGGAGAAAAATCTTTCTCTGCACAGACAGAAGATCAGGGTCTTTCCGTGAGTCTCTCCTCTCCCGGTCTAACCTGCTATAGATACTAGCTATAAGATGCTCAAGAGTGTGTTATTGCTCTCTGGGCTTCATTTTAGTAAGATATTTAATACCACAAAAATTAAATTTTCAGTCTCCCAAAAGCTGTCCTGACTTCTGTG
>NW_006344600.1:0-459 GCF_000327345.1 Myotis davidii
ACCAGCTAGAGCCCCTTAATTCTTTTTGAAAATTGTAATCCTCATCTGAGGATATTGCTTTAGAGAGAGAGGAAGGGAGGGCACAGACAAAAAAAGGAACATCCATGTGAGAGGAAGCATGGACTGGTTGCCTTCAATAAATGCCGGACAGCAGATCAAATCTGCACCCTAGATCTGTACCCTCACCAGGAACTGAACATGCCCTTTGATTGAAGTCGGCGAATGAAACGAAGCTGCAAGAGATTGAGCCGCCTGGCCAGGACAGCACCTGAAATCTTCCCGTTTCCTTCAAGACCATGAGTTAGTATGACTCAGCATTTGGGGCTGTGTTTGTTTTGCATGTGGCCTGTTGGTTGTATGTGTGAATTGGCAGTCCTTTTGGGTGTTCCTGATGTGTGTATTGTGTTCTCTTTGTGTCTGTGTTCTATGTCCGTGTATGTATGTCTGCTCTGGTGTGTG
>NW_006344601.1:0-459 GCF_000327345.1 Myotis davidii
TAATGTTTATTTTAAGACTTAGAGCATAAGAAAAAGAGATAATTAAATCCCAAAGTTATTTAGAATTAGCTGTGAAGAAGATGACTTTCAAATGTTCCCCTTAAGAAATTTTCACTCCTATTTGCTGCCATCCTGAAAGTCTTACAGTGGCTGAGAGAGCGATGATTCTCAAGGTCACCTATTCCTAGACACTCAAAGTACAGGCTGGAAAAGTGCTACTCTCCTCAATTAAGCCAACCACAGAGTTCCTGGAAAGCTTATTAACAGCTTAATCAAATGGTTATGGCAGTTTTAATTCCTTGGACTCTTTCTGGCTTGCCTTTTAGTGAGTAGATGGAACTTGAACAAGCATGTATTTGCAGTATCATCATTAGCAGAGGGAATGTCTGTGCATTTGTTATTCCAGAGCAATTAAAAATCCCTGAATATAATTAATCATCTATGTCTACTCAGAGAAAG
>NW_006344602.1:0-459 GCF_000327345.1 Myotis davidii
TTATACCAAAATGCTAATATTTCAAGTTCAATTCTACCTATAAGGTCTTCAATATTAGGCAACCTGAAATCTAACCACTCTCCAAAATGCTTTATTTCACCCAATTCTTCTTTGGTCCCCTTCTTCCTCTGATCTCGTCTCTGCCTCACATGTGATTTCAGGTTAGGGTGCACCTAGAAGCCTCTCCTGCATTCCTGGCTGTCCCAGGGGAGAAGGAACAAGACTCTCACTGCATCTGTGGGAATGGACGACAAACCGTGTCCTGGGCAGTAACTCCAAAGTCATTAGGTGATGGACAGATCCTAAAACTACTCAATCCTACTCAAAGATTGTATGTCAGTGGAATTCTTTTATCTACTTCTACTTCCCTCAGGCAAAGACACCCCCTCCCCAGATGGTAGAATTTTTTTCCTTTGTGTTTTATTCTTGGAAGTCTAGAAGGATATTTTTACTTCCCTC
>NW_006344603.1:0-459 GCF_000327345.1 Myotis davidii
AGAGGTAGTGACATTTTATTCTCTCAATGCCGAGCTAAAATTCCACACGTCTGGCATTAGGGCTACCAGGGGAAAAGCACAGAAGCACCATTGTACACTCCTCGTGTTGGTATCCCAAGTTGCCCGTAACTTCATTTGGCATTGGCAGCTGGCAGTCGCCACTGAGAGCAGCGGGTATTGGTGCTATGCATCGCGTGGGACTGGAGGACCTTCGTCGTCTTTCAAAAACGAAGCAGCTTTCCTTCCATTCTTCTGAACGTGATCTTCATTCATTTTCTCCAAAGCTTCTATCTACAAAATTAATATTTAACATTCAATCCATTTGTCAACCCTACTTCACTGAAACCACACTTCAGATTGAGCCAGTGTTTACTCAGTTAAAATGAGGTCACTCCTGCCCGACCTGTGGCTCAGGGGTTGAGCGTGAACCCATGAACCAGGAGGTCATGATTCGATTCC
>NW_006344604.1:0-459 GCF_000327345.1 Myotis davidii
GCTGGAGACTAAGACACTCTCTCCCAATGGTGTTCATCTCCAGGTGTGGTCCCTTGCAGGCTTCTTTCTATGTCTACCAACAATAACAACAACAACAAAAAGCCCTGGGCTCTAGTTTTCTGCTAAAGGGGGTGAGAGTTGGAGGATTTGTTTGGCCACTTCTTACAGCACTGGAGGCCACATCTGATGGCTCCTTGGTTTCTTTATAGAATGTGGGTGCCACCTGTTGTCTTCGGGGCTTTAGCTGAAATCCTAAAAAAATAAGAAAAATACATTCGATATCTTGCCATGCAAAATATAGGACAGTAAGCAAGGTTTGAGAAATGCAAACATACTGTTCCAACTTGAGAGCTTCCCTACTAGTCTCATCTACTATCAATCACTTCTTATTCTCTCTAAGAGTTTCATCTTCTTGGCTTGGTAAGAACTGGTGAGGGCTTTTGATTAGATCAAAAATCC
>NW_006344605.1:0-459 GCF_000327345.1 Myotis davidii
CAGTCACATTCTGAGGTACTGGGGGTTAGGGATCTAATGTATGGAGCTCAGCTCCAGTGAATAATGGACAGTAATTTTAGCATTTTTTCATGCTAGAAGGAATTTAAAAAGCTACTTCTTCAATGTGTGATTGAGGAAACCAGTAATCCAATAAACCAAGTACCTCCAGGTTACCCAGGCAGTCTATTGTATATCAAGAACTCCAATGCAGCACAGCACACTTACAGTGTAGACTTACTTTTCCCAATATGCCATGTTGCTTCTCCACATTGATATATAATTTCAATACATTTATTGCCAAGTTTTAATAGCAGGGCTTGATTTTGCAAACTGAGAACGTTAAAAAAAACCCACCAAAAACAACAATAAAAATAAAACACAAAACCAGCAATATATTTATATGGTGCCTTCTAAGTACTTAACACATTTTCTTTCTTTTCTTTTCTTTCTTTCTTTCTT
>NW_006344606.1:0-459 GCF_000327345.1 Myotis davidii
AGTTCTGATGATGAAGTAACCACTATTCTAGGTTCATGGAATATAGAAATGAGCAAAAGAAAGACCTGCCTTCAAGGATCTTACATTCCAGAAGAGGAGAAAGGCCACACAAAAAGGAACAAGTAAAATAATTTCAGCTGAAAAACAAACAACTATGAAGTAAATAGACCAGGTAAGGAAGCAAAGAGGGAGGGCCGTGGCCTGTGCAGCTGGGAGAGGGCTATAACAGAGGTCAAGATGGAGAAACCAAGAAGGGGAGAAGCAAGGGAAGGCTCCATTAGTGTGAAGACTCAATAACAGAACATCCATGGAATGCTCAGCACACAGTAACCATCAATAGAGGTGTTGTGGTTTTCTTTATCTTTACAGGTTGTTGTTTTTTCTTGATAACTATTGTAGCTGCCGAAATCTTGAATTACTGTATGTTTGTCTAGTTACAGCGGTGCTCAACCTGTGGGT
>NW_006344607.1:0-460 GCF_000327345.1 Myotis davidii
TAGGAAGGTTGAGAACCACTGCTCTATAACAACCACGTTTTAAAAATGAGCAAACCGAGGCTCAGAGGACTGCAGAGACGTGTCCGAGGTCCCGCAGCGGTGAGAGACGAGGGTGGTGTGCCCTAAGGAAGAAGAGATGGGTGTCGCCCCCCAAGACCTGCCCTGGCTGTGGTTCTCCCGGTGACACGGATAGAGCTCTGGCATGAGGTCTGGAGGTGGCAGAGAGGAGCACCTTTATTGGGCCTCATTTTCGCGGGCACATGCTGGGCGACCACAGACACATATCTCAGGTCCCCACTGCAGCAGCCCTCCGGGGCAGGTGCTATCCACTTGCAGAAATGAGGACACAAAGGCTCAGAGAACTGAAATCATGTGCCCAAGGCCACACAGCTGACAGGAGGCTGGGCCAACTTCCATTAAAGTGGGTTCAAGAGATGGGGCCCAAGTTCCTTCTAGATCC
>NW_006344608.1:0-460 GCF_000327345.1 Myotis davidii
GAGTAGCCAGAGATGCTACCTGATCTCACCAGGCCCCAGCTTCAAATCCTGCAGTGGAGGTCATCCTCCTATTACATCTAGGATACCACCCAAACTTCCTCAGAATGATCTATGAGGGCCTGTGGAATCTAGCACCCATGGCACCTCATCTTGCATTTGTCTCATTCTCTATGCTCTGGCCACAGTGGATGTCTTTCAATTCCACCTAACTGGTTATTCTTTCTCACTCACAGCTTGTGCACATGCTGTTCTG
The DNA here is from genome assembly GCF_000327345.1 of Myotis davidii. Taxonomy (NCBI): domain Eukaryota; kingdom Metazoa; phylum Chordata; class Mammalia; order Chiroptera; family Vespertilionidae; genus Myotis; species Myotis davidii. The sequence continues at coordinate 254 of NW_006344608.1, forward strand.
TGGGCCCAGGAGGCTTACCTATCTCTCCTTTCATCCAGCTCAACTTGTACTCATTATCCAGATTTATTCATAGATTACTCTCTTCATCACCAGCCCCCTTTATCACTTAAAGTTTGATCCCTCTGGTAAACTCTTTCATTTGTTTAACAACACTCATTAGAAAGAATTAGTTATTTGTGTAATTATTTGATGCCTACTTTTCTTCTA
>NW_006344609.1:0-460 GCF_000327345.1 Myotis davidii
AAAAAACAGCTATCAGTCAAAAGATTAATGAATTGAAATGAAGCAATTTTTAAAAAAACCGAGAAGCCTGGTTGTCTCTCCTTATTTTGGGAGAATTTCTCAAATTTATAGCAGAAAGATGACTTGACGAGACAAAATCCTGATATTCGTATCTTCTCAACTTTCAATTTCCTAAGCAACAGAACATGGTAAGATATACACAGCCTAGCTCCAGATAATTCATGCAACTTCTGCCTGGATCTTTTTGGATGCTTTATCTGGAGGAAGAAATCACCACGTAGATATCTGGCTATTCTGAGACCATCATGAGTGAAGGGTCATATCTAAGTCTTCTGACTAATGGTCCAGCTGAGAACAAAATTGTAGCCATCTCATCACCAGTGCCAGACAGGTCAGCGCAGCCAACTTAGACACTGCACTAGCCTATCCACTAGCTAAGATCCACTCATTGACCACATGC
>NW_006344610.1:0-460 GCF_000327345.1 Myotis davidii
ATTTCCTGTGTGTGTGTTTTTTTAAATATACACCACACTCAAATTATTTGATGTTTCTTGGAAAAATATATCTGCCTCCAGTTCCTAAGACCTCACTGCCTAGACTATTCCCTTCCAGCCATTGTCCTTCCTACAGCGGCATTTACTGAGCAAAGAATTTGCCCGGCAATATGACCAATAACGGAAATATGTCGGCGACCCAGTAGGCACAGTTCCTGAATTCAGGAAGCTTATGATCTATTCAAAACCTAAACCATCCTCAGAGGCTCACCAAGGATCCCCAATGTCTTTCTGATGCTTCAGCAATTAGTAATTCCCCCAACTGCTCATCAGATCAGACTAAAACTGCACAGTGCCTTAGAGACCCAGGGCCCCATCGGGCACACAAGAACACGAATGCATTTTAAGAAATGAGTGAAAGGAGATCTCAAGATAAATCGTGAAGGAATTAAAGAAACAC
>NW_006344611.1:0-460 GCF_000327345.1 Myotis davidii
GATAGGCATGTCATTTGGGCAGCTTCACTAGGGAGCTGCAATTTCACTCCCTCCCCCACCCCCCAGGGAACCACCAGCCCCTTCCCTGCAGACCACTGGGGAAAGGGCCTGGACAAAGGGGAAGATAGGAACATGCACAGTGAAGTTGGGGTGACTAGGAAAGGTATTCTCTTGTCGGTCACACCTGTGAACAGAGATCATTGGCCACTGCAAGGCCACAAACATTTTGGAACACATAATCCCCTAAACAAAGTTTTCTCTCTTGTTTCTCTTGGCTTCCTGGTTCCTTTGGTTTCACTCCTGCTTCCTTGTATTCACCTGTGTTTCTTCCATAGTCATGTGGCCCTGAGGACCCCACGCGCATGGACTGCTGGACTGCTGTGGGGAAACACACACGCAGCCAGCTGATGCTGGATTGGATATGCCCTAACATGGAATTGAAACTCTGGACACTGGCTCT
>NW_006344612.1:0-460 GCF_000327345.1 Myotis davidii
ATGTCAGAAGTGGGTCTTTCTTTGAGACACATGGCAGCCTAAATGCTTAGAGTGAAGGGTCAGAAGCAGCAAAAACTTGCAAAGATATTTCAACAAAAATGTCCATTTGAATCTCTTTTTAAGAATATCTATTATACACTTAAATTGTATTTGTGAAACATACTTGTTTTTATTCAAGTCTTTTAGTTGCTCGCTGAACTTAGAAGCAATTTCTGTAGTGTTCTTCACGGCAGAAAAGAGTGAGTCTGAAAGAGAAATTAGGACCTAATGGTATTGCTCTACAGCTGAAGCAAATAAAACAAAAAAGTAAACTGTTTCCTTGGTATATTACAAAGTATTTACATTTTGTATATTATAAGATAAGCATGAGTGAAGTAAAAATACATTTATAGACATGAAGAAAATATTTGATCATATAGAACAGCAGTGAATAAAAATGGACCTCAGGTAGGTCATCATA
>NW_006344613.1:0-460 GCF_000327345.1 Myotis davidii
TTTATTATATAGGATACCACATATCATTCAAGACCTATTTCAGGCCATATGTCAGCCCTCTGAGCTGACTCTCTAGCGTCCACCCTTGCCCCTGATCACAGCCCTGTGTGGGGCTATATGTTCCAGTATATGTAACAGTTCTGCAGATCATTTGTGGGCAGAGGTTACAAATATCTATGCAGGAGTCAGATCAGCCATGAGTAACTTAGAAGGTATTGTTTTCATTTTAAATAAGTCCAATATTTTTATATTATATAATTTGCCATAAAATTCCAGATTTCCAGCTTTGCTGGGGAAGAACAAAAGGTCTGCCACATTTTCACAGGGCAAAATTCTTTGGATCAGTACAGCTCTCATGCACAGGCAGGAGTGATCAGTCTCAAAACCCTTCCTCTTGTCTCCCCATTCCAGTTCTGTCAGCTGTTATGTAGTTTACTATTTGCAGTGTGTGTGTGTGTGT
>NW_006344614.1:0-460 GCF_000327345.1 Myotis davidii
TTCATGCTGGTACTTTCTTATAAAGCTCATCATTCTTGATTGACCATATTTTATAAAGGAACATACAGGTTGATTGGCTACTTGGCATAGGTGGGAGAATTGAGTTAACTTGTGGGTTTTGCTTTAGAGAGAATGTGCATAGAGCCGAGATGTGTTTTGGACTAATGTGGATATTTCTGTATTACCATTAAGATAATTCACTTTAGAAGTTTCTGATCCTTTGCCTAGCCAAAAGATGTCACAATGCATGCGATGTGGAAAATCATCCTTATGAAACTTTTAAATAATCTCTTGCAAACCTCAATCATGATCTGCTGTTCCTAGCATTGCAAAGTCCTAACTGGAGTTCCCCTGGGCAAAATAACTCCTTCTTGTCAGTACTCACATCAGGAATTACATTAGATTTCAGTTTGTTCGGCCCAAGCTTTATCTTCTACTCTTGCATAGTCATGTTTTTTTT
>NW_006344615.1:0-460 GCF_000327345.1 Myotis davidii
AAAAAATCACCAAAACTTAACAATTTTTCTTAGAGAGACCCATAAAGGTGGCAAAAACTATAAAGAAAAGCAAAGAAGTGATCACTGTAAAATCAGGTTAGTGATGATATAAAATCTGAGTGCGAGGGAGAGGACTGTGGCCAGGAAGGGCATGAAATGGGCTTTTGCAGTCCTGACAATGTTCACCTTCTCCACCTGACCTGCAGTTACCGGTGCTCATTGTATGATTTGTTATAAGGTATGCATTTACACCTTATGCACTTTTCTACAATAAGAATAAATATTTTAGTTCACAATAAGAAAAGTGTTTAAAACTACTTAACTCATCAGGAAGGAAAATGCCAGACAATCTGCACCAGAGATCAAATTCTTTAACCAAGTGATTCGTGTGCCACAAGAATGCTTAAAACATGCCATACCTGACTATTTAGTCGGAGGCATTGACCGCTTTTCCCTTACA
>NW_006344616.1:0-460 GCF_000327345.1 Myotis davidii
TTATCTCTGCCGCCATCTTAGTTTCTCCGATACTTTATTGATAGGTACTGTCAAACTGCCCTCCAAAACGGCCGTATCAAGACACGCTCCCATCAATGCTGTGGGTTATAAGAGCAGAAAGTCCTTCTTTTGGAGTGGTTATTAAAGGCTGGTGGCAAGCTTCATTTCATACTAGAGGCCCTGTGCACGGGTAGGGTCCCTAGGCCTTACCTGCGATCAAGTCCATTCTGTGGGGCAACCTGTGGGGTGGATCGGGGTCCCCCGCTGGCACCCACCTTGGCCGGCCTGGCGCCGCCCACTTGCTGGCCCTGCTCCCCTATCGCCCTGCCACCTTTGTCAATGGTCACCTCCCTCTGCTCATGGTCACCTCCCTCTGCGGGGCGACTGGTGTGGTGATTGAAGCCCCCCACTCCCCACTGGCACCCAACTTGGCTGGCTTGGGGCCTGTGGGCTAGGGGCA
>NW_006344617.1:0-460 GCF_000327345.1 Myotis davidii
ATGAGATGAAAAAGGTTGAAAATCACTGTATTAGATAATCTCTCCTAAATAGATACCTACACTGAAATAGGCAAGGGTCAGAAATGAAGGAAATGAAGGCCTGGGGTCTGACTTTTAGGCATATTCACCTCATGGTCGAGGTGTCCTAGGAATATCTGCTAAACTGAACGGGCATGTGGCCAGGTACCACAGGGCATCTAATATTCAAAACGCAGTCAAGTAAGAGGAGTCGGTGGATAGATATGTGAGGAAGCAAACAGAGGAAATCTCTGTAGTGGACGTATCTGTTCACTGTACCACTTCTCAACTCCTCACTATGTTGGAAAGTATGTTGGAAAGTTTTAAAATGCTAAAAGTTGGGGATCAAAGTAGAAAAAGAGATATGTACACAATTTACAAGAAAAATATGTTACTCATGAAATTAATAAGCTATTGAATGTCAACTGTAATTGAAAAAAAA
>NW_006344618.1:0-460 GCF_000327345.1 Myotis davidii
AGAGGTATGAATGCATGGAACAGAGTAACAGATCTCAGGGTGGGGATGGGGAACAGGAAGAGATTAACCGAAGAACATCTATACATACATTCACAAGCCATGGACACAGACAGTAGTATGGGAAAAGCCTGTGGTGGGGTGGAGGCTGTGTTGAGGGGAACAAAAAATGTAACAAATGGGACACATCTGTCATAAACAAGACAAAAACAAATTATTTAATGTTACAAAATTATTTTTAATTAATTCTAGAGAAAGAAGGGGGGAGTGAGAGAGAGAAAAACATCAATGTGAAGGAGAAGCATTGATCAGTTCCCTCTCGTAGGTACCCCAACCAGGCATCAAACCCACAATCTAGATATGTGTCCTCACCTGGAATGAACCTGTGACCTTTCAGTGTACAGGAGGGGTACCAGACAACACTGCAACCAAGTGAGCTATACTGGGTGCTATTTTTGATTTT
>NW_006344619.1:0-460 GCF_000327345.1 Myotis davidii
AAAAAAAACCCCACAAAATGTAGCCGGAAAATCATGGCAATTCTTTTTATTTTCCTCCCCAACATCAGGAAGCTGTATTACAGCGATGAAGGAAGTGACCAAGAAGGACTGTTGAAAAGTGGAGGCAGAACCGCTGAGTCCTTGCTCCCGTCACCACCCAGGGTTTTGCAGCCTGAAAGGCACATGGAAAAGGAGAGAGAGCTAGTTAGGTCAGCTGACGTGTGTTTAGAAACAGAAATAACAAGAAAACATGAATCGTTTGAACCACGTCCATTCCAGACTCCACCCTGGTCAGAGATGAGTGTTTTAGGCAGCAGGAAAGATAGTTCTGAAGTGTTTAGGAATCGTTAATTACAACCTGAGAGAGTTAGAAAGTAACAAGTTCTAACAGTCTATTTAACATAAGGAAATTATATGCAGAACCAGTTTTAAAATAATGTTTTAGTGTAATTCAACTGTT
>NW_006344620.1:0-460 GCF_000327345.1 Myotis davidii
ACCCACAGGTTGAGAACCGCTGCTCTATGCCATATTTACACCTCTTCTGTAAACCTAAAATTATTTCAAAATTAAAAGTCTACAAACAAAGAGATGCTAGTCCAGAGGCAGGGGAGACGTTATGCAGAGCTGACCAAATGGCATGTACTCACTGTCCGTCTTCTCTTTCTTGAAGAGCTTCATCCCGGCCAATAAAGCTCCTCCAATGGCAAACGTGACAGCTAGCGACTTCCAGGAAACGGGCTACTGGGGCAGAGATTTCAAAACCGAAACCACTAGTAAGACGCAGACATTTAACCACACTGAACATATTACCGTAGTTTTTAAATATCAAAACGGGGGCCCTGATGTTCAGTGTGCGAACGTTTCATGCCGTTTGGGATGAGGACATACTGCAAGTGTCTGCGGATGCAGCTGTATCTGGGCTCCTAAACGCAACCACAAAGGCACATTTCCAAGG
>NW_006344621.1:0-460 GCF_000327345.1 Myotis davidii
TTAAGTTCTGATAAAGTAGTGAATTGAGAACATTCACAAAAACATCTCAATATGATTTTCCTTTCCAATATGGAGATTTTTGTAAAAAATAAATAATTCTGCTCTGTTTCATAACACATTCTTGGAAGTATTGTTGATAGAAATGAGCCTTTTAAGACATTCTAATTTTTGAGATTGCTGCTGTCTATTGTGAAATGCAACCTCAATGAACTTCTATGTGTTTTGACCAAGTAATACTATTTGGGTTGACAAAACACTTTGAGGTTTTATAGTCCAGGAGAACTTTAAGCTTTCTTTTTGTTATTTATACATAAAGATATATCTGTGATTCTGTTGGATTATTTAGTTGAATAATGATTTGAGGTTATTAATCTTATTTAAAAATCAGCACTAAATATCAAAAAGACAATTTCTAAAAGAATCAAAGCTCTAAAAAGAAAAATGTCATTGAAATGAAAAA
>NW_006344622.1:0-460 GCF_000327345.1 Myotis davidii
ATAATAATAATAATAATAATAATAATATCCTAAATAGGTTTTAGCTTAATTAGACACAAAGTTTTCACCTCCCCTGATAGTGGTGTGTTTATACTTAAGACATCTCATGCTCAGTAGCTAATCTTAATTAAGTGCGAGCTATTATGTATTAGGTTTTTTGGTGCTCTCTCTAGTGAAACTGTAAATGAATGACAAGAGTTATTAAACCTCAGATATTTCCATAATTTAACAGCATTTTAGATATTAAATGTCAAAGACATATTCAGCAACACTTAGGAGTAGTTAGGCACAGGTGCCATAGATCTTTGGAGGCAAAATAGGTGAGAAACACATATCTAACACACAAAATGCATGAGCGCAGGCATTTACCAAAGGTTACAGATTGTTGATATCAGTTAAATTCTAAACTTTGGGCATTTAATAAACTATAGAAAACAACTCTAATCATTGAATAAAAAAA
>NW_006344623.1:0-460 GCF_000327345.1 Myotis davidii
CTAGGGCCCAAATTCCCCCTCTCTATAAGGGAAGCAGCCATGTTAGATTAGGGTTCATCCTAATGACTTCTCTTTAACTTGATTATTCTGTAAAGACCATTTTTCCAAATAAGGTCACATTCTAAAGTAATGGGAGTTAGGACTTCAACATATAAATTTGAAGGGGATAGTTCAACCTATAGCAATCTAATTAAGATCAAAATGCAGTTTGACATTCTGTGCTTTTGTTGAATACTATAATAAGAACACTTTTCTATATTATTAACAGATCTTCAGAAGGACAAATTTTAAAATATGTCAAAAATGTTTGTGATGATTTAAGTGAAAGAAATAAGTTTTTGATAATAGCATGCCAATGAAAAATAAGCTTATAAATATGTTTGTGTGTGCATCTGTTTTTTTGTATATATATATATATATATATGAAAGATATATATATATGTGTGTGTATATATATATA
>NW_006344624.1:0-460 GCF_000327345.1 Myotis davidii
TTTTTTTTTCTGTAACCATATCCATTTAAGGATTATATGATCATGAAGAAGTTCTGGATTTCTAACAGGAAAAATCTACATTAAATAGTTTCTGCATCTGCAATTGTATGACCAGTTAACAACTGTTACATAAACTAACATGAATGCAATGCCCAGCAATCTGTTTCAATCTTCTGAAGCTTCCTTTCAGTGTTGATGATCCTCAGAGTCAGAATCACTGGAGATTTGCCCTGCTATGAATCACTCCCTCACCAAAATTTGGCATCACTCTGGTGACATTCTTTATATTAGCTGATGAGACAGAAATAAATTCCTCGTGCTGATACATATATGGGAGAGGTTAATCAAACAATATTAGGTGTTTGTTGTTATTGTTTTTAATGAGATGTTATAAATTAGAATGTAGCATATAAGTCCAGACATTTTTAGGAAATGAATAGCTCTTTGGGAGGAGTTGGCA
>NW_006344625.1:0-460 GCF_000327345.1 Myotis davidii
TTTTTTTTTATTGTATGAAAGGGAAGGTGGGCTCAGGTGGAGAGCTACTGGTTAAGAATAAATGGTTCGGGAGAAAAGAAGCAATAGCTCCTTGGGAGTTCAGTATTGGAAAAAGAGAGATAGAGATAGAGAGGTAAGGAGATACAGACAGTAAGAGAGGAAAACTTTTTCAAGGAAGGATTACAAAATAAGAATAGAGCAAAGTATAGTTAAGAGGAGTATTTGGAATATCCAGGTATTTGCTGATGTTCTTAAAAGTTGAATATCTAATAAATATTTGCCAGACCTTGTTGCAAATATTTCATTACTCAGAAGGTAGAAGGAACCAGACTAATAGTCACAATTTATTGAATACTCAGTTCCAAGCACTATGCTAAGTACTTTGTATATGTGATCTCATTTAATTCTTTCAACAATCATGAAAAGTATTATCCCTGTTTTTACAGATTAAAAAAAAAAA
>NW_006344626.1:0-460 GCF_000327345.1 Myotis davidii
AAAACCCCACATAAAACCACTGTGGGTTTTATTGAGAGGAAGGAACTCCAGCTGTTTGGATCGTTATGCATTATTCAAAAGGTCAGGCTCTCTTAAACTATGAATGTAACAGATGTTTGCAAAGGCCTCCTAGCCTGAAGGGAAAATAGGGTCATGATAACCATAAGGAAATGACAGAATCTGTGGAATCTCATTTATCTTTCAAATCCCTCTCTGCTGGTTTAATGAGTCCCTGGGGGCTACCACTGCCCTTTTCTTTCTATGTTTAGTATTTACCTTCTCAGCTGATCCTGTCACTCACCATGTAGGTGAGGATGTGCTGGACTGATATTCGACTGCCAGGATTGGCTATCAAAACTGGCTCCATATCTAACTGCTCAGCTCAGTGACATCCTTTTATTACCTACTAGAGGCCCAGTGCACAAACTCTTGCACCAGTGGGGTCCCTCAGCCTGGCCTG
>NW_006344627.1:0-460 GCF_000327345.1 Myotis davidii
ACCTAGGAGTAGAATTGCTGGCTCATATAAACTCCAAATTTAACCTTTTGAAGGAACTGTTGAACTACTCTTTCATTCCTGATTCTAGGAATTTGGCTCTTCTCCTCTTTTTTCTTGGTCAGTCTAAACATTTATCAGTTTGACTATTTCTTTCAAAGAATCAACTTCTGATTTTGTTGATATTTCCCTCTATCGTTTTTTAATGACTTATATTGTTAATTTGTGTTCTAATCCTTATCTTTATTATTTCTGGCTTGCTTGCTTCAAGTCTAGTTGGTGTCTGAAGATGGAAATTCAATATATGTTTTTGAATGAATAAGTAGAAATGTTCAGTGTTTGTTTACAGGACTAACTTCTCACAGTCTGCATTCAACCTTCTGGAAATCAGGAAATGTGAGTTAATTTAACTTTGTCTCAATTGCTTAATATAGTCTTTGGCTCAAACTACTACTAAAAATAG
>NW_006344628.1:0-460 GCF_000327345.1 Myotis davidii
TTGTTTTTTCTTGAATATGATCTTTTTTTCTTACTCAGAGCAGTTCATTGCTTTAGGAGCATTTGTGGTTTTGTTGCAATAAGCAAACATAAAGAGTCCATGCTCACATTTTGATTTCTCAAAAGACCTTTGAATTGTATTTATATTTGAAAAAACAGCTCTTGAGGGAAATAAGTATAGTGTTTAATAATAAGTCAAAGTGTAGTGTAAACAAAAGCTACTTCTTAAGGGAGGTTCACCCTAAAGAAGAACAATAAAGGAGCTGCTAGGAAACATTAGGGAGGCAGGTGATAAACATCATAAGAAAAATCTCGGAGAAGTCGAGGAAGACTGAGAACACTCAACTGATGCTAGACTTCGCTGTCATGTCCACCACGGCATGGGAGCAGAAGCGCAGAGGCAGATGGCAGTGTCTAAGCATGGACTTGAGACAGAGCCCTGATGCCCACAGCCTACAGAT
>NW_006344629.1:0-460 GCF_000327345.1 Myotis davidii
TATTCAACTTTTAACATTCATACAAATATACTCGCATCTGTCTCTAACATATTATTTTCTCTGCATTTAACATCCATCTTATTTTTATTCCCTACATTTGGCATTTTTCTTAATTTTTACTGTAGTTAATATTTTGTGTCTGTCTAAGGAGATAGCAACTTTATTCATTCATTAACTCACATATGGGATTATCCTCTCATGATACTAGTTTATTAGTAAATCAAGGAAAATGAATAGTAGCTTTTTCAAAATTAAACAATTTCCATCTAATTAAATTAAAACGTTGTTGGATCATGGCTACGGGGTAGTCGCAAGGTGGTGGGGCTGGTTGTTTAGGGGCACCAGGTCAGGCTCAATGGGTAGCAATGGCGCGTCTGTGTTTCTGGGGGCTTTGGGTCACAGTTGCCCTATATTAAGATGGTGAGGCCAGTCTTCCTGGGGTTCCTGTTGGGTGGGCCTA
>NW_006344630.1:0-460 GCF_000327345.1 Myotis davidii
CCCTAAAAATAAAACCAGGCCACAACTACCTAAAACTATTGGGCATGCTCTTTAGAAAAGTCTCACAGACTTAAGAACATTTCACTAATTAAGGTGCCTGTTTAAAAGGAGTTGGTGAAGTCCCATGAAGGCAGACATCAATTTTTTGTGTGTTCACCACTCTGTCTCCCACCTATGCAAAACACATGCATATATAAAGTGCTCAATTAATATTAGATAATTAATGCATGTCTGACAAGAATTCAAAAGTGAAAGCTAAAAGATTAATGCGTTCTCCCTCATCGGTACTTCAATCAGGAAACAGGAGCAGATTCTTTTCATTTATTACAGCTTAATCTATTTTGCTAGAAAGTTACCAGATACATCTGAAATGCCTGAAGTGCTTCAAGGTTAGCAGCTTATATATCTTTCTCCTCCCCTCAAATACCAAAAATCTATAATAATAAAAGCATAATATGTT
>NW_006344631.1:0-460 GCF_000327345.1 Myotis davidii
ATCATAACTATTAATGATGCAGAAAATCTAGGAAAACAATGGAAGGAGGCACAAAGGAAGGGATCAATGGACTGGATCACATAACATTTTTAAAAACACATAAAAAGTTACCCAAATTAAAAGCCAAACAACAAACTTGAAGAAAATTTTCAGAAACTATGAAAAGGTTAATGTATTTACCCTGCATTTATTATCTATTAGAAATATATACCAAAAAATTGAAAAAATGAAGTGAAAACATTGAGATCTTGTTGGATAAGTAAACCAAGAACATTAAAGGCAATTTACAAAAGAGAAAAATGCAAACATAGATAACAGACAGGAGAAAATCCTCAGCTTTATTAGCAAACAGAAGAAGCAAAGTAAAATTATTACATATATTTGTCTCTCAAATTAGAAATGATTAAAACTAATTAATATTGGTGATGATATTGAAACAGGAATTTTAGGGGTAAAATAG
>NW_006344632.1:0-460 GCF_000327345.1 Myotis davidii
AGCCACCACCCACAGCCCGTCCCCAAAGCTGGCCCCACCCCTGAAAGCCCATACCACCCCTATCAGCCCATGGCCCCTCCTTCCAGCCAGCTCCACCCCCAATCGCTCCCCCATCCCATTTGGGGGTGAGGCTGACTGGCCAGCCTCCCAAAGCCCCTCCCCAACTGCTGACCCACAATCAGCCCCCTCACCCCATTCTGGGGCAGGGCCCACTGGCCAGTCGCCCTCGGCCACTCCTTGCAGCCAGCCCAGCCCTGATTGGGCCCCAATCAGGGTCTGCCTGGCCAACTTCCCACCGTCTCCTCCTCCCAACAAGCTTGGCTGGCCCCAATTCACCGATTGGGGCTAGACCAGCCAGTCCATACCTGTGCACAAATTGGTGCACTGGACCTCTAGTGTTAAAATAAGTGGGTAAAGGAAGTGGAAGTGATAAAAAGTTATTGGTATCTAGGAGGCTGTA
>NW_006344633.1:0-460 GCF_000327345.1 Myotis davidii
TAAGATGTCAACTCATCCAAAATGTTATATGAATGTAGGTATTTTAATCACTGACACAGTCAATGGGGAGACATATTGGAGCAAGCAAGTTTTCAATGCCCCTCAAATCTTGGTATATCACTGACATACTCTTCCAACTGTTCCATGGTATATCATGATCATCAGTCATTATCACTATTCTTTAAAGATTACAAGGTCATTTAATACTTGTTTGTGTCTATTATTATCACCCAATTGGAAGTTTTATTGAGAAATTCATTTTTGTTGAAGAACAAGGATAATATTCCACATAATTGGAAAAAATTAAAAGTAGAAACTCATAAATTAACAGACAACATTAAAGCTATTTACACGATAAGAAAATGTTAACTGTTTTTTTTGGGGGGGGTAAATATTTATATTTACTAGCATTTATTTATTTATTTGCTTATTTTTGTTAATCCTCACCTGAGGATATATT
>NW_006344634.1:0-460 GCF_000327345.1 Myotis davidii
AACACCATGGCCCTGGCTGGTGTGGCTCAATTGATTGAACAATGTCCCATGCACCAAGAGGCTCCTAGTTTGATTCCCAGGCAGCACACATGCCTGGGTTACAGGCTCTGTCTCTGTTAGGAGGCATGTAGGAGGCAGCCAATCAATGTTTTCTCTCATCGATGTTTCATTTACTCTCTCTCTCAAGTCAATAAAAACGTAATTTTTTTTAAAAAAGGTTTCCCTTCACTTAAAAAAAAGTAACAACACCACAATACCATTTCACACATAAATTAAATTGACACTCATTCCTTTGTTTCATCAATTATCAAGTCAATGTTCAAATTTCTAACTGTCTCATAAATGTTTTGTTTTTACAGCTTGTTTATTTGAATCATAATCCAAATAAGGCTCCTATTTTGCAATGGAGTTGACATATGTCTTAACCTTCTTTTATTTATTTTTTTTAATTTTGTTTTAT
>NW_006344635.1:0-460 GCF_000327345.1 Myotis davidii
CCCCCAAAATGCATACACATACTTTGAATAATTGTAAAGGCAGCGTTTATTAAAAGACATGGTTTTATTAAAATACATTGTTTTAAAAATTGAGCTATGAGATGTTAAAATGTATATACCTGGTACATTTTTGGGGGACAACCTGTATATTGTAAAGCTTTCATCGTTCACTCTCTTAATTCTCTGTAGTGCTAATTACCTCCAGAGTAAAAGCACCATGAAAGAGGACATTTTGTCTGTCTTGTTCACTGTTTTGTTTCCAGTGTTTGGCACACATTTATTAAAAAAGGAATAAATCAGTTTTATTTAGTACATGCTCGGTAACATGTAAACTGATCTCAAATTTTAAATGTATCAGGTAAAAATAACTAATAGCAACTCTTGTTTTTTAATTTTCTCTTTTTATTTAACCTAATTTTATTTTGTCTTACTAAAAAATACTTTTATTGATTTTTAGAGA
>NW_006344636.1:0-460 GCF_000327345.1 Myotis davidii
TTCCCTCTCTCTTCTACTCTCCCTAAAAAGTATATATATAAATAAGAAGAGGAATGTTAGGAAAAACACAGCCACATAGGTGTTGTAATGACCTATGTTACTGAGCCCCTTAGAACAATGTCTCCTTCTAAGCACACTATCTCTGTGCTTAGAATGATGGAGGAAGCCTTTTTTCCTACAGATGCAGAAATAACTGTATAAATGTTGCCACCCTCCATCCGTTAAGCATCCATGTAGCACACAGTATACAGTTTTGTGTCTAGTACCGAGCTTGGGACCAGAGACAACGTGGGCACAATTTCCGTCTTCAAAAATTCCACAGTCCAGTGGGAGAAACGGGGGTAGGGTGGGGAACAATTACACCTCAGGGTTCAGTCACTCACAGAAGGAGCCCCTGTAGACAGCAGCGCACAGGGACGTCCTGAATAAAACATAACAGAACAATTAAATGCGTATTGAG
>NW_006344637.1:0-460 GCF_000327345.1 Myotis davidii
AGTGATTTATTAATCAATGGGTAAAAGAACTAAAAAGCCATATGCTTTGAAAAGACTGTGAACTTACATTTGATAAAGTTCAACATTGATTCGTATCAGAAAACGAATTATCAAGAATACTTCCTTAGGTGGTAAAGAATGTGTCTCTAACCAGCAGGAGGGAATTGAGAGAGTACTCTACGTCCCTGAAAATTCAACTACTGAAAAGTAGAGGAATCATAAGTTCTTAGGAATCAGCTCAAGTGTTTGGTATTTTAGCAGTGCAAGGAAATGATGCACAGGTGAGACACTTCAAAGAAATAAAAAATGACACAGCAAAAAGTTTCTGACATTCCTACTGTCTCATATAATTGAGAATTGTGGAATGTGTGAACATTTCTATCCCTGTGACATTTTGCAATGCTGTTGAAAGTTTTTATGGTTTGACAAAAGAAATCATTCTAAAATTTAGGAAACATAC
>NW_006344638.1:0-460 GCF_000327345.1 Myotis davidii
ATTTGCTAGTGTTTTGTTTAGGATTCTTGCATCCTTATTCATCAGAGATATTGGTCTGTCTAACCTTAATCTTAAAATCTGATCTTAAAATCAAAGTATGCCTCTTGATGGCAGTGCAGTAGGAGCTACAATGCCACCTTTGACATTTTGCTAAAAAAAAATTCTAACTTGAATCTGATCAAACCTCAAACATTTGTTTACAAGAAATAGGGGAGTTACAATATGTTAATCAACACTATGGGGATGCAATTAACAAAATCTCAAATGAGGGAAATTCTATAGAACTAATTACCTAGTTTCTTCAACAAATAAATCACACCAAAAAAGGAGGGGGTGACCTACACAGGAAGCATCAACCATATTCAGTGTGTGCACCTATTTAGAATAAGCCAACTAAAAAAATTATGAGCCCAAACTGAATCATTATTTGACCAAAATGTGATGATAACAAGGAATTATT
>NW_006344639.1:0-460 GCF_000327345.1 Myotis davidii
CCCAGGCACTGTGGCGAGGTTCCGAGGAGATAAGGGATGTTAAGCACGTAGTGAACTATAAAACTAAACCGTTGAGAGCCTGAGTTTTATCTGGTCTCAGCCCAGAGCAGATTAGAAATAACAAATTGGTGGGAAGGCAGAGGATGGCAGGCACAGGGACAGTTGGCAGCACTGTCCAGGGAGGTGCCTAAAACGCACAAAAGCAGGCACTGAGGCCCCCTTGTGCCACCCACCTCGGCAAAGAGGTGCACAGATAGCAGCTTGTGTGGTGCCTTTTCTGGATGGCTCTCCCGACCCCTAATCAGTGTAGCTCTCAGGACTTGGCACATGTCTGACACACAGTTGTCTTAGCTGGATGGTCCCGACACTGGACTGAGGGCTTTGTTTGAAGATGATCTGCAGTTTGGGTGAGCATTTTCCATTCAAGAAGCCAGGGCAGGCGATGGTACTCTTTTTTTTT
>NW_006344640.1:0-460 GCF_000327345.1 Myotis davidii
ACAACTGGCCTTTGAGAGTATCTAAATACCAGCCATTTCATTACAGACACCAGCCCTTAGTGACATCTGCTTTTCAAAAGGAAAAATACCAGTCATGACAAAGGGGTTGGGTGTCACCCCTTGTCTGCATTTAGGCCTCATCACAGGGGAACCCAAGAGTGGATCATGTATCATTCCCAATGATATGTAAACTCCACAGGACAGCACCTGCCTTTCCCTGTCTCGTTTGCAAAAGCCCGGGAGAAGGTTCATGAGGCCCCTCTCGCCTTTCCCTTCAGGCTCCGACTGGACACCATGTCTGCCTCTGAGTTTCCTAAGCCTTGGAAACGTTGTGATGTCTTGATAGCTGGTTAAACTATTGATTTGGATTTTCTTAAACATTTCTTCTTCCTCCTTCTGGAAACTTTTGCCTGTTTGTGGCATCTGCCCCATTCTCTGTAAACCCTTAGGCAAAGAATTC
>NW_006344641.1:0-460 GCF_000327345.1 Myotis davidii
AGGGAGACACCATGTGAAGATGATGAAGGCAGAGATCGGGGTGATGCTCCCACAAGCCAAGGACACCGAAGACTGCCAGCAAACCACCAGAAGCTGGGGCGAGGCTGGGACAGATCCTCACAGCCCTTGGAAGAAACCAACCTTGCCCATACCTTGATCTTGAACTTCTAGCCTCTAGAACTTTGAAACAATAAATTTCTGTTGTCTAAGCCACTTGGTGTGTGGTGCTTTGTTATGGCAGCCCTAGCAAGCGTATACAGTCAGTATCACCTTCCTCACAGCAGTTTGTGTTTTTAGATGCCCCCCACCCCATGCAAACAAACAAAACCCACGGCTCATCTGTGAAATGACTGATGGAATTCTCCAGAGTAGAGAGAAACAAAACTAGGGAGAGACAACCAACTAATCAATCAAAAAGGTGGTAGTAACTGTTAATTAAAAACAATGAAAGTAGTTAAAA
>NW_006344642.1:0-460 GCF_000327345.1 Myotis davidii
GGGGGGGGCCCAATGGACCCTGGTTGAGAATCACTGATCCAACCCACTGCACATGAATAAAAATGCCTCTAACTTCGTTACAGAGCGCTATCTTTTCAAATGCTTTAATCATGACAAAACGCAGAAGGGGGTCCAATTAATACTTAGGCAAAGGGTGGTGTTCACATTATCCCGAAGAGATCATCTCTAAACCCGGCTCCAGAACACGGAGCAGACTCTGCCATGACCTGGGTCACGGGTCTGCTCTGGGGGCGACGTGGAGGCACTGTGCCACGCGGTAACCTTTCCCTTGACATTCTAGAGGGCGGGTTGTGGCTTGCTCTGCAGCGAAACCGGAAGCATTTGAGCGGAGTCTTGATGGATGGAGAGGAGCTTGCACACAAGTGAGCAAACAGCACGGGGGTGTCTGAGAGGCACCCGTCTTGCATTCCCAGGAAAGAAGTCTACGGAAAAGGAGAGG
>NW_006344643.1:0-460 GCF_000327345.1 Myotis davidii
AGAGAATAAATACTTAGAATTTTCAATCAGCGACTGTGGTTATTGTTAGTACTGTTTGCAGCGCCATCTTCTGGGCACATACTGGGATTACACTACTCTGCCAACTTGGGGTTAGATGTAGCCAATGAAATGAGAGCAGAGATGTCTCATGTGTGATTTGCCACCTCCTTTTCTGCCCCTGCAAGGATGAGAGCAGATTCCAAGAAGAAATCTCCATCAGTCTCAGGGACACACAGGAGGTGAGAAATGACCTTGTTCTGTGTGAAGCCTCTGAAACAGCAGCACTGCTTGGTCCCACAGCACAACAGCTTATGCTGACGGACCCATTCCATTAGGACTTAGCTGCTGTTGGAAGCTTCGGCTGCACATGGCTCTACCTACCTTGCCACTGAAAGAATGTGTGTGCACTGCGGTGATGTCTTTGCTCTCTGCAAACCTGCCAGAGCCCAAGTGGTGCATA
>NW_006344644.1:0-460 GCF_000327345.1 Myotis davidii
CCTGAACCCTGGGCATGTGCCCTGACTGGAAATCGAGCACTGACCTCCTGATTCATACGGCATGACTCAACCACTGAGTCATGCCGGCTGGGCTACAAAGTTACAATTTTACTTGAAAGTCAAACTTAATCACTGGCTACAAATACTGCAATCTCTTTATCTGAAAATGACAAACTCACTTTTGTCATTTTAAAGAAAATATCTGCTAAATACATAAGCCTGAATAACCATCGTTTGTCAATTGTCCTTTCAAGTACAAATGTCCCATGGGAAAAGTTGCAAGTTAAACTCACCACTCAAGTACAAAAGTGCCACTCCTGGAGAAAACCATTGTACTTCAGTATAAATAAGCATTGCAGAATATTCAAAAAATGCATACTCAAATGTTAATATTTAGTATAAATTCGTATTTATTTACTGTTTCATCAAAGGCATGCTTAACTATATCTGATTTTTTTTT
>NW_006344645.1:0-460 GCF_000327345.1 Myotis davidii
AAAAAAATCAAATCTATGAAGGGATTGAAACCAATTCACTCCCAGTATATGCCAAGTTATCTTCTTGGTTCAACTCGTGCCTTGTCTTTCCCTCCCTCCAATACACTTACCAACATTTTCTCATACCTGGGAGAAAAACGTTCAAACCAGCAAAGACATCTCACAGTTGAGGGGGAAACTGCTGCAGGTGCAGCAAGTGCATTGGCTGCAGAAGGGGCAGAGCGGAGACTGGGAGCATCTTGTTATGAAGTCAAAGGGCTCAGTAACATCAAGGACAAGGCAGGAGGGGAATCCCCACATCCCCCATGTCCAGAGGTCTTAGCATTGACTTCAGGGCAACAATAGTTCCATTTAAGTGAGCAGAGGAATACATGAGCAGTCTCTGGAGCAGCTAACGTGCTCAGGGGAATTCTGAATCATTAGGGTGGATCCTGAGCTGCATTTCCTCTCAGAAGGTTCC
>NW_006344646.1:0-460 GCF_000327345.1 Myotis davidii
CTCACCTAAGGATATTTTTCCATTGATTTTTATAGTGTGACAGGGAAGAGGAGAGACAGAGAGAGAAAAACATCAGTGTGAAGGAAACAGATCAATTGGTCGCCTTCCACATGAACCCCGAGGATTGAGCCTGCAACCTTTGACCGAAATCAAACCCAGCAGCCCTCAATCTGTGGGCTGATGCTCTATTTACTGATCCAAACCGGCTAGGGCTATGTTTCTTATCACAATCTTGTAGGTGTCTTGTTCTGGTCTCCATTCTACATGTCCAAAATCTTGCTAAGTTGTTCCAGTTCTAACTTTTCTCCTGAGGCTGCACAATTACAGATGGACATTTATGGTGACAGTAATAAGTTCATCTACAGCATAAAATGTGTAAAACCTTCCATTTCTGACATTTTCTCATAGGAGTTTTTTCAGATCTGTATTATCTGGGGCCCAGTTTATTGCAATTCTTTCT
>NW_006344647.1:0-459 GCF_000327345.1 Myotis davidii
CATTTATTCAAAATGCCATTTCTCTATTTCATGCCCATTGAGCAATTCCATATAGTAGTGTGTGGTTCTGACTCAATGGTGCAAGAAAGGAGAAACTGACAATCCTAGGGGAGGAAACATCTTGGAGCTGGATCCTGGAGGAGAAGTAAGATGCAAAGGGGAGCGAAAAAGGAAGGACGACAGCATGAGTAGAGGCACAGGGCTGGTATGATCTGGTGAGATGAGGCAGATTTGTGAGCAGATGTCTTCAACTACTCATTGGAAAACCTGTTTGGAGGTGAGATGGGGCTGGATTGTCAGCTTCCCTCAGTCCTCACCTCCCCATTGTTCTACTGGAGCTGGAGACTTGCTTTTCATCTTTGGCTGCAGGCTGTACTCTCTGGATAGACTGGAGAATTAGAGAAGGTCCTGGAGTTTGTTCCTATGGAGGCAGGATAGTAAGAAGCTAGGGAAATTCCT
>NW_006344648.1:0-460 GCF_000327345.1 Myotis davidii
AGTAGTTTTTCTGGGAAGGGAGCCCAGGGAACACTGGTAGGGAAGTGAGGAAGAGAGAAATAGCTAATAGCAGGTGTGATATCACACTGGTTACCTCTATGGGCTTCATCCCTCAGGGCAAGCCCTGGAGGCATGTTGGGCCACATGTCTCAGAGAGGCGCCACCTGAGAGGTGAGGGAGCTGGCACACTTACACACCCACTGCCTCAGTCTGTGGTTGAGGGCTGCTTCCAGGAGGTGTTACTTGCCTGGCACATAGTCTGTGTGGCAAGCAGGCTCCTGCAACAGCAAAGTCTTCAGGCAAAGATCTGCAAGTGATGTGCATAGAAATAAGTGCTGAGAAAAAATGGATGTGGCTTGCAGCATCTGTTGAAGACTAAATCCTGGCTTTCAAACCTTTTTAAAATTTCAACTAGCAGCTCAGATCCTTTTATAAAGGATTTAAAACTGATAAAAAAAAA
>NW_006344649.1:0-460 GCF_000327345.1 Myotis davidii
AAAAAAATAAGAATAAATGTGATGTGATAATGTTTCTCTTAAAGAATGTTTTAATTGTTGCTGGGATTCCTTGAATTAGTTGTGATTCACAGCATCTTCAAAACAAGTAAAAGGTGAGATGCAGCCACAGTCCTTTATGAGGGCTTATAAAGTATGCTTATTAATTATTTATTTATTTGTTTATTTGTTATTTATTTATTTTCTGTCCCTGTCTCTCCATAGTCCCATCCATTAAGACCAGATTTCATGTGTCTGGCTCATAAACTGGTTATAAGTTACCAGGGTCTTAGCCTTCATTGGCTATAAGACTCCTAAGAGAAGGTGTTTCTGTATCTTTTAGCCACTGCGGTATCTCCTGAGCCTTGAACATACGCCCAATGCCAAGAACATAATGGGTGCTTAATAAATAATATTAAATAAATTGCCCTGTTCATTCCTCAGACTATTGAAAGGTCTTGAT
>NW_006344650.1:0-460 GCF_000327345.1 Myotis davidii
AAAAAATCATTAAAATATATTTTTTAAAAAATGCTTCCAGTATTATCAGATGAGAAAAATAATTGTGACTTTGGTGTGGTAAATCATAGTATATATAACACTTGTTTCCAGCAATATCTCCTATGAGGGATAAAAATTAAGAACAATATAATCCTCTTTAGAGAGATTTTAACAAATTGAGGGAGAAATAAACACTCAGTAAAGAATAATAATTGATATTCTTCTTCATATGGGAATATGAATTGATTAATTGATTTGTGCGTAGTCACTTGACATATTAAAAGAAAAACCAGAAAAACAAAAGTGGAGGTATGGAATATCAGATGGATCAATAAGGATGAGGGATTGCGATCCATATTTGAATCCTAGCAACCTAGCAGCAAGGAGATTCAGTAAAGTCTTGGAGTTTTCATGACTTAAAAGGAAAAGCATATTAATTCCGGAAATGGAGCAACATTTT
>NW_006344651.1:0-460 GCF_000327345.1 Myotis davidii
AATGAATACAATAGTTCTCTGGTATGTTGCAGAGCTCAATGAGTGAAAGAACAGTAACTGGTCTGGGGTCTCTGAAATAATTAGTTTTAATTCTAGGCAATTCCATGTTCAAAAAAAGCTCAGGCGGGCTCTTTGGGGTTTGGATCCTGCTCAAATGTCTGTATTTGCTCAAGCTGGGAATTTGGGGATGTGTACTGGGTGAGCAACCTTCGGATCATTTCAGATGACATTCAGAAGGCTGGCAGTTTGTGGTTCTGAAGAAGTCTGGAAAGTCCAAATCAGTAAAGTTCAGTGGCTTATTATAATATTTTTTTCTCATTTTGTAAACTCTGGGGAAAAAAAGAAATCTTCAAAGTTACAGCCACAAGTTTTGTAACACAACATGCTCTTAAAAATGAGTAATTAAAATAATATGAATTGTTGGGGTTTTAAAACCATAAGAATAGTTCTGATTCTGGGG
>NW_006344652.1:0-460 GCF_000327345.1 Myotis davidii
TTGGAAGAATTCCAAAGTCCAGTTGGCGTCCCACCAACTCTAAGAAAGCTCAAACCAGACTTCCATTGGACTTGTCATCTGGACCTAAGTTTTAGACTTAATGACATACTCTGTTTCATTGTGTATCTGTTTTATGTGTTTCCACAACTAGAGGCTTCTATAAGAAAGGGACTGTGTCATACGTTGAGATAAGAATGTCCAAACTTGTAGAAAAAATGTATAAGCATTTATTAGAGTTTAGTTGAGCCAAACAGAGAGAACACTCCTGGAAGCAAGATCTCAACAGACTGGGGGGAAATGTTTCCTAGAATGACAGTTTGTAGTCCTGTTTATGTATTTGAAATTAAGGGGAGAATGTAAGAAAGGTTTATGAATGTGGGAGAAAGCGAGGCAGGGAACGCTCTATGATCAGATTATAGGATAGTTATAAGATTATGTTCTTTCTTAAGGGTGGTTACTC
>NW_006344653.1:0-460 GCF_000327345.1 Myotis davidii
CCAGAAGCATTTATTTAAAAGTTCATCTATTTCCCATTGAAGTAAAATTTTGAAAAAGAATGGTGAGAGACATTTGGCTTTAGCAGATATTAAAATTTAGTATAAAAGTTGATAGTAAAAATAGTAAGGTAGTAGCATAGGAAGATTTAAATAGATAACTCAAACAGATGGATAGAGGAACCAGAAATAGATATAATTCATTAGGATCTTAACATATGACAAAACAGTTAAGAAATGAGAAAAAAACATTGTCAAATGTTTTACAGGTAAATTCTACCAAGTAGTCAATAACAAGGTCATGGTGATTCTTTTATTTGGGGGATGGCAGTTCAAAGGAAATGGGTAACTATAGGAACTGCTGCAGTTATCCTTTGGGGTGGTAGGTCCTAGTCATAATTTTCATTAGATTCTTAAAGGATTCTATGATATATGCTATCTAATTTTCAATGTAAAAAAAAAA
>NW_006344654.1:0-460 GCF_000327345.1 Myotis davidii
GGTCAAAGAATATGCTTGATATAATTTCAATCTTTTAATATTTATTGAGACTTGTTTGGTGGCCTAAAACATGGTCTATCTTGGAAAATGTTCCATGTACACTTTTAAAAAATGTATATTCTTCTCCTTTGGGGTGAAAACTCTAAAAATATCAATTAAATCCATCTAGTCAAATGTATTATTTAAGTCTGCTGTCTGAAAATTCTCTCTATTGATGTCAATGGGGTATTAAAGACCCCGACTATGACTGTATTACTATTGATCTCTCCCTTTATGTCCATCATAATTTGCTTTATATATTTAGGTGCTCCTATGTAGAAAGCATACATGTTTACAGAGATTATATTCTCTTGTTGCACTGATCCCTTTACATTATGTAATGTCCTTCTTTGTCTTTTACTATAGGCTTTTTTAAGTCCACTTCACCACTTTTATTCAACATAGTATTAGAAGTTCTAGC
>NW_006344655.1:0-460 GCF_000327345.1 Myotis davidii
ATTGGCTGAGGGGCCTCTGACCCCATTCTTCACCTGCACAAGTTACTGACAAGCTGCTTCTCCCAAACGTTTCCTTCCAGGAGCGAGACAGCCAAACATTGCCGGGCCTGCAACAAATGCATCGCTGGCTTTGACCATCACTGCAAATGGCTCAACAACTGTATTGGGAGCAGGAATTACTGGTGAGGGAGCTGGCAGCAAGGGGAGGGTAATGGGCGGCCCTGAAGTAGGGTTTGTGGGCTGGAGGCCTCGTGGTTAGAGTGGGGGGTCATGGGCAGAGGGGGCTGTGTGCCCTTGTTCGGTACAATGGAGCTCAGGGTCCCTCCTGTCTCCCTGTCTGGTTCTGAAATGTGTTTGGATGGAGCCGACCCTGAACATGCCATGTGAGGTCCATCCTCACCACATATATCGCTGGAGACCCTTGTTAGCATTGGAGAGGAGCAGCCCCTTCCACAGGGCA
>NW_006344656.1:0-460 GCF_000327345.1 Myotis davidii
TCTACTAGATGCATATTACTTTTACATGAAGTCAAAAAATTGTAAGTCAAACATTGTTAAGTCAGGGAGCATCTGTAGTTCCTAGCGCATTTACAGTTGGAAATGGGATATTGGTGAGCTGCTATTGCAAATTGGAAACTTAGCATTTCATTTTGGAATGCTTCTTTATATAATTAAGTTAGCGTATAACAATTAAATGTTCTTTTTGAGATGAAAAATCCATATTAAATGCTTTACATATGTTATCTGATTTAATCCTCATAACAATGAGAAATATTATTCCTATTTAAAAGATAAGGGACCTGGGGCATAGAAGGGTTAAGACTCTATGGAAGCACAAATAGTAAGAGACAATCTAACTCAAAAACCCTTGCTCTTAATTACCACTTAATCTTGCCTGCAGCAAACATTACTTTGGTTTCTCCAACACAGTGGTTTTCAACCTGTGGGTCGCGACCCC
>NW_006344657.1:0-460 GCF_000327345.1 Myotis davidii
GCCACTCAAATTTCATCATTTAGTAGGGTTTTGAAACAGCCAAACCATTAACAGGGGAGAGTAGCTTTTTATATTTATACAACCAGTGACTAATGAAACATTATACTCTGTGTGCAAAAGGGGTGAAAAAACACCTTTATTTTGTAATGAACCCAATTGGAGCCCTTTTAAACACAGTGTAATATGGCCTCACTGTTTCATCGAGCCTCTCATTACTTGTGTCGATAATCCTAGGTAAACTACTGTTGAACTTCACAGCATTTATATAGTAGCATGAATAACATTTAACTATGGGGTGCTTTTGACAAATTGTAGTTCAAAAAGCAAAGCCAAAAATTACTTCTTACAAAGTGCTTAGAAAAGCATTTATTAGAAATGTGTCAACCGCCAACTACCTAAAGGCAGCTTGGCTACTTAGGAAATCACGCTGTTGGCTGGCTCACAGACACTTGGAACACAT
>NW_006344658.1:0-460 GCF_000327345.1 Myotis davidii
CACACAAATTTCATGCGCCAGGCCTCTACTCTAATATAAAAGGTCATTAAACCAGGTCTGCACAAAACATTACTTGAAATGTTTGATTTAATGTTCTGTTTTGTTTCTGCATCTCTGAGCATATATAGTACACATCTGCAAAAGCAGTCTAAGATCATAACAGTGAATGCCTGCATGTGTATAATACTTCCGTAGGTACACAGCCATTAATTCCCTTTACAAAGCCCTGCTTCACTAAACCGAGGGTTAGCCACTCTTGTCAGTAAACATCATTCAGTGGTTGCTTAATTCAGAAGCCAGTGCTAAAGCTTTAATGGAGAGCAGTCCAGGAATTTGAAACACTACAAAATGAATACCTTACCTTATCTTCAAAATTCAGTGAAAATGCTGTCTACATTTTCTGATGTGAATTATTTCCGTGCACTTTCTGCTCTTTCTGCTCTGGAGCCTGCTGCAGAGA
>NW_006344659.1:0-460 GCF_000327345.1 Myotis davidii
AAACCAACAACCTAGGTATGTGCCCTGACCAGGGAAATCAAACCTGCCATCTTTTGGTGTAGGGGACGACACTCCAATCAATGGAACTACCCGGCCAGGGCTAATGCTATATCTTCGCATTGTTTTATACAAAGAGAAGATTTCATAGTACATACTACAAAGTAAATATGGCAATAATTTATATAGCAATGGAAACTTGAGCTCAGAATTCCATCCTGTGTTCCAGGATGGCTCAGCTGTCTCATAATTTTAATTTATTCAAGTTATTGTGAATTTTTCTTGGGCACAGGGCCTGGTGGTTTCATTCAGGCTTCTCTTAACATTGGTTATTCTCAGTTATAAAACAGTTATTCAAGATGATCCAATGGAGTCTTGCATGAAGATTGTGATTTTCCCTGATAATTTAAGAACCATAGTTGGATAAACACTGTCTTGGCATTTCAAAGGAGGCCAATTCTCA
>NW_006344660.1:0-460 GCF_000327345.1 Myotis davidii
TTCCACAGTCATTAAGCATTCCAAAATGCATGCAAAAGATACCTAATTAGATAGACTTTAAAATGCATATGTGATTGGAGAAGTAATATAAAAACGAAATGCCAAATGAGAAAAGCTAATATACGAAACACCTAGAAAAGAGAAAACTGCTGATAGAACTGTTGTGAAATGGTTACCTTGGGAAGAATAAGAGGACATTCCAAGCCACACTTGCATGTTCCGTCAGTAAGCAGGTATGTTTTAACCTGCTCCAAGCAAGATAACAAAGACCCACTGGGACTGTAAAAATAGTTCAAAAAAGCATCAGGAAATAATTCTGACTGCACATATCATATGAAAAAAGGCATAATTTACAGTCTTACTGTCCTTCACAGGATAATATTTTCCTACTCGGGAAAAGCATTCTCTTTGTCAATATTATGCTAGCTGCTAAATTATAGCCTTTTAGCACCATCACTCT
>NW_006344661.1:0-460 GCF_000327345.1 Myotis davidii
GTGTCACAAAAAACTATTGTATTCATTATTTCATTGTCATTCAATTGTTCTTCTTACAGCATAACATTGCCATATGATGCTTTACAAATACAAGACACACACATAGCGGAGACGTATGCTTCTTGTTGAGCTTTGTCCCCTTATGCTTTAAAAGCCAATAGCCCCTTAATTTGCCTCATAACCATTACACAAACTGTAGCCATTTGACGAAATATATTATCACAGGGAGTGTGTCAAAACATAGTCAATATTAATGTAGACAATAACAACCTAGCCTATCCTTTCCCGTTAATTATTTACAAGACAATAACAACATTTTAGGATCATTATCTCTCATTCTCCGTTCGCAAATATTCATCAAACTGAAATAAAACGGAGGAAACAAATCGAGATTTATGTTTTCGAGCAGAATGAAAAAAAAGTGTAGTCTTTTATGTAGCCCAGATTTTTAGAGTTTTTA
>NW_006344662.1:0-460 GCF_000327345.1 Myotis davidii
GGTCGATGCTCAACCACTGAGCCAAGCCGGCTGAGCTAAGCTACAGAATTTTTAAACTGTGGCTCTGCTGGCAAAAGCTACTGATTTACATAGGATGTACTTATCCTTTTTATACCTCCAATGTCTTCAAAACGAGCATGTGCTGAAGGAAACGACTTATGAGAAGTAGCACAATCTCAGAAAAAGGTTCACTCCAGAAAGTGTACTCATCTTTGCATTCCTTGATCCAGACTCCTCCTGAGTGTTCTCTGAAGGGTCCAAGATCCCCGAATGTCCTGAGTTCTGTATGTAGATGGGCTTATTCCATAAAGCTTGAGGTGCTCCAGTCCCAATTTGAACAGCTCAGTTAGGTCAGTGAGTGGAGAGCTACCCAGGAATTACCCTTCCCAAATGGTAGAATATGACCAAGCCTGAAGGTGGACTTCGGTGGGGAAGCACGAACTTGGTTGGAAAGTTTGTA
>NW_006344663.1:0-460 GCF_000327345.1 Myotis davidii
GTGCTTAAAGATTACTGCTAATTTTTATGTCTTTTTTGGAGAAATGTCTACTCAAATTCTTTGTCATTTTTAAGTGGGGTGTCTGTTTATTGTTGAGTGGGATGAATTCGTTATATAGTCTGGAGGTTAGATGCTTGTCAGAGAGATGATTTTCGAAGATCTCCTTGGACCACGTGGGCCCCTTTCACCTCCTCGCTAGCGCTGTTTCACGGGCAGGATTGTACTTGTGACGAAATCCACTTTGTTTGCTTTTCCTTTGATTGCTTGTCCTTTCCGTGTCACATCCAAGAAAACCTGCCTCATCCCAAGGTCACGCATTTCCAGGCCCATGTTTGCTTCTAAGGATTTTTTAGTTTTAGCTCTTAGATTTAGATTTTACTCATTTTCAGTTATTTTTAAAAAATATATTTTTACCGATTTCAGAGAAGAACGGAGAGGGAGATAGAAACATCAATGATGA
>NW_006344664.1:0-460 GCF_000327345.1 Myotis davidii
GGGAAAAAAAAGAGTCAGATCAATGGGAAAAGGTGGGTAGAATAATAACCACTTGTATATTTTGCATTTATCTTCAAATATTTTGAGTAAAGTACAGAAAAATAATTCTCAGGTAACCACAATCTAAAACCAATCTAAAGAATGGGTCCTGTCATATTTCAAATCTTATTGAATAGCCTTTACACAAACCCCAAATGTATTATGACCTAGACATTTCACCTAGTAAAAGAAACAAGACCCTCACACCAAAAATGGACAAGAAAATAATTAGGTATTTTAAAAGTTCTGCTTAAATAAGATCATTTTCCCAGCTTTATTGATATATAATTGACATACTGCATTGTATAAGTTTAAGGTATACAACAGGTTGATTTGTTAAATTGCAAAATGATTACTACCACAGTGTTAGCTAACACCTGCATCATTCACATAATTACCATTTCTCTTCTGTGGTGAGAAC
>NW_006344665.1:0-460 GCF_000327345.1 Myotis davidii
AAGTTTGAAAACCAATGAAGGGGAACATTAGGAGGTCCAATTTTCACTTCTGTACCACCACTTGCAGCTGTGCTGCTTGGGGGAAGAAATGTACCTTACCTAAGCCTCAGTTATTTGTAGTCTAGGATGGGGATCTCTGTAGGATAATCAACTTTACTTCATAAGGGAAAAAAGGTCAAACCTCTAAATTGGTTGGTTTCCTCCCATTTCCTGATGGGGAGGCCCAGCTGGACTTTCCCACTTTTGTTCAGTACCCTGAGAGTCACGCTCCCCGTCAAGCTTCAGCTACCACAGCACCTGCCTCTGAAGAAGACACTCTTCACTGACCCATCAGTTAGTGTGGACATCAGACCCTTCCCTGCAGCCCCTGAAGCGTGGCTGAATCAGGCTGGAACCGTCAAATAAAGCTGTACTGACACTAGGGGTTAACATGTGGGAAATAGACACATGGGTGGGTCTA
>NW_006344666.1:0-460 GCF_000327345.1 Myotis davidii
GGAAGCTGAACCTGTGAGCATGGAGATCTCCCAGAGTTTTTAGGGTGAGAGGAGTAGAAAGCAAAAGGCAGAACTGAATGAGAAGGAATCCTTGGATTTTTTCCCATGGCTCTTAATTTGATACGCAGTTGTATTTGTCTCCTTTTGTCTAGAGGTCCGCATTGCTGCTGTGGAGGCTCTCTGCATGCTGGCCCAGTCTTCATCCTCTTTTGCTGAGAAGTGCCTTGATTTCCTGGTTGACATGTTTAATGATGAAATTGAGGAAGTACGTCTACAGTCCATACATACCATGAGAAAAATCTCCAACAATATCACCCTCCGAGAGGATCAGCTAGACACTATCCTGGGTGTATTAGAGGTGAGCGGTCACAGTTTGTTACTCATTTCTTCATCAGTACTTATGGGGCACCATTTTTGTTTATTTTTAACCAGGCATTCTGCTAGGTTTTGGTGATACGAT
>NW_006344667.1:0-460 GCF_000327345.1 Myotis davidii
CTAGAAACATATGATCTTCCAAGGCTGAATCAGGAAGAAACAGAACACATGAACAGATAGATAAACTGGTAATGAAATGAATTAGTAATCCAAATGCTCACTACAAACAAAAGCTCTGGACTAGATGACAAACATTCAAAGATAAATTAATACCTATCTTGATTAAACTATTCAAAAATGTTGAAGAGGATGGAAGGCTCCCAGGCACATTTTGTGAGACCAGCATTACTCTCATACCAAACTCAGACAAAGACATTACACAAAAAGAAAATTAAAAGCCAACATCCAAGATGAGCATAGATATAAAAACCTTTACCAAAATATTAGCAAACAAAATTCAGCAATACATTAAAAACATCATACACGTGTTCAAGTAGGATTTATTCCCAGGATTGAGGTTATTTCAATATTTGTAAATTAATTAACTTGATACACCACATAAACAAAATAAAGGATAAAA
>NW_006344668.1:0-460 GCF_000327345.1 Myotis davidii
GCTTTGTATAGTCAGGGAGCTAAAGTGAGTAAATGTGCCCCAAATGAGTAAGTGTATCGTTCTTAAAGAAATATTTCAGGAGCACCAAACAATATAAACGTCTGTAAATAGACCTACAAGGTATGTTAAGACTCTGAAAAAACTGAGGCAACTACTTAAATTTTAAACCAATTAAAATGAGAGGAATTTCCTGCTTCCCTCCCCTGAAGCTCTGCAGCGACAAGTAGCTGGTGCCTCCTGGGGAGCACGGCACAGCCAGAGTCTCGGGGTCACAGGAACATGAGCATGTGTTTTCAGAGCTGGTTGCAGAGAAGAGTGACATGGGGGTCAACATGCCTGTGAGCCTAAACATGGCTTACATTTCGGTAGACTTCTGTGGGTGGGGGGAGGGAGAAACATACGTAACTGTATGCAGGTTGTACCTGTATCTGTGTTCAGTAACTGGTGAGTATAGAATCAG
>NW_006344669.1:0-460 GCF_000327345.1 Myotis davidii
TGAGTCTGTTGTGGCTACTAAATAACAGCTACAGACTGTGTTATTATCTTTTTAGATTTATACCTATTTATCTAATGCATCTTTACTGTCCCCAAATCCCACATTAGGGTTTCTTAAAAGGAAGTCAAAGCACTGAGCCTATTTCAACACATAGTAACACTTAAGCTATATGTATCATGAAGCCAAAGTTGAGAAACATATAAACATGCCAACAGAAGATCAAAGTGCTTTGTATTGAAAATAATAGGCAACAGATCACATGTGTGATTTAAATTTGGGCCATAAATGTGAGTTCTTCAGTACATACTTTCTTTTCTCTTTAAAATACTGATATTCTAACATTCATTTTAATAAAAAAAGATATTATTAGCTGCTGTATTAGGTTTTAAACCTGGGAACATCTTAAGGTTTTTCTAGACTTGTTTTATTGATCACTAGAAGGTAAATGTGCACACACACA
>NW_006344670.1:0-460 GCF_000327345.1 Myotis davidii
ATTTCAGGCCCTAACCTCCATAAGTAACTAGCATACAGCTAGAGTTCAGTAGCCTCTCAGAAGGTATGACAGACACTGCTAACTGCCTTATTCAGTATTCATTCTTCTTCCTTTCTGACAACCCAGAATTAGCATGGTAGTTCCATAATGATCAGGAGCTCCTATTCCTTCCATTATGTAGGTGGTTCTGCTATCCTCAGACATCCTTTTCTACCTTATGGTCCAAGATGGTTAGCTTCACCCATGTTATCTGTGTTGCAACCAGCAGAAAGGAGAAAAGGGAACCTAACTTCCTTCAATGACACTTATCACAAGTTGCATATCATTTTTGCTAATATCCTGTTTTCTAGAAAATAGTTATATGGTCTCCTAGTTGCAAGGAAGGCTACAAAATACAGTCTTCATTCTGAGTGTCTGTGTGCCCAGCTAAAAGTTGTGGATTCTGTGGCTATAGAACAGC
>NW_006344671.1:0-460 GCF_000327345.1 Myotis davidii
GTTCCCTGGAGGGACCTCCGTGGCTCCCCCGTGGGATGAGGGCCATGACCTCTGAGAGGCTGGTTCTGGGGTCAGTGCTGGGCTGTGGGTGCCCTGGGCCCTCGTGGGCCTCGGCTCGGGCCCACGGTGCTCCCACGGCGGGTGGGGAGCTCTCCGCGGGAGCCTGCCCCGGAGCCCACCTTCTGCCGCTGACAGCGCCCCTGGGCCCGGGGCCCTGGGAGACGTGGAGGGAGGAACAGTGTGGCGTCTCCCTCCCCAGGTGCCCCAAGGGGAAGGTCGTCCTGCAGACGTGCAACGCCACGGCGGACACTGTGTGCGGCCAGCCCAGCCCAGGTAAGAGGGTTCCTGTCGGGTCCAATGTGTATGTTCTGGAGACGAGAACCACGTCAGAAAATTCACCATCTTATGGTGAACAAGTTATTTATTATTTTAATATGTTTTTATTGGTTTCAGAGAGGAA
>NW_006344672.1:0-460 GCF_000327345.1 Myotis davidii
AAAAAGGAACAATCTTGATATGAAGCAAAAGGAGAATCATTAAGTAAAGTCTTGTAGTTCACATGTTACCTACAAATTACAAAATAGCAGTGGCCATTAGCATAATGGTTAATATTTCCTGATAGTCATATATGACTAAGTCACAAAAGCAGGTTACAACATCTTATGTGTAGAAGAGTGACGTCACCAAGATGGCAACACAAGTCATTCCCACTTTGCTTCCTATCACAAGGAAAACAACTAATAACTGTTCATTAACAAGACACCACAAAAAAAATCCTAGAACACAAAGGTGAGGCTGAAGCACCCCCTGCATCACAGAGAGCAAGACAAACCACTGTAGAGGGATGATGGCTGCTAACTAAATCTACTGTAGTAATCACTTCACAATTTATGCAAATCAAGTCAATACACTGTACACCTTAAACTTACATAGTGTTATATGTCAATTATATCTCAA
>NW_006344673.1:0-460 GCF_000327345.1 Myotis davidii
GCAGACAAACAATGAAAATTGTGGGAGTTCATCAGATGGAAAATTACCTAGTTGTGAGGGCTGGGAAGCAAATACCAGTAGAGGAAGCCTCTTGCTACAGAGATCTTCCCTTTCTGCGGTAAGGCCTCCTCGTGCAGGCGCGAAAGTCTGGAGCATGCCATTATGGAAACCGAAGTCCAATCACTAACAGGGGAACTTCTTCGTGCTCTTAACAAGGTGTATGTCCACTCCAGCCAAGCAAGGAAAGAAAAAGTGTATTCCGCACACAGAAATATTCAGAAACAGAAGGACGGATAAAAAGACGAATCGATACACACTTATTCGTATATAGAAAAAGGATTCGAAGACCAGATGCATGTACATAAGTGTTATTGAAGATTCAAACAAACCAAAACTGAGTTACGAATATAGATGAAGATAGATAGAGAGGCACTGATAGGTATAGATACAAATATAGGAA
>NW_006344674.1:0-460 GCF_000327345.1 Myotis davidii
TGAGTATGAAGATGCATGACCACTTTCTGGAAATAATGTGAGGGTCCACAGTGGCCTAGGCTGGCTCAGGGCTATGTGGCCAATTGCACACCACAGAACAAGTTGGCAGGCTGAGAACACTGACAGCAAACCTAAGCCTGGCTATATCAAACCAGAGGGTATAACTGTATCACATTAGTAGTCTTCATGCCAAACTGACCACCAGGTTCTTGTTTTTCATCTCACAGAACAATCAGAGGAATCTGTACTTACTGCAACTGAGAGATCCGAGACTGTTCAAAGATTACCCTCGAATATCTTGGCATCTGCTGCCATGACTATTGCTTTAAGGTAAGGAAGGGGGTGTAGCTGCTGAGAGAATTTTCCAGAGTTAGGGAGTGTTAATGATTCAGGAGGCTTGATATCAGTATTATTGCATTCCATTGGCCTTGCAGAACTGGGAGCTGAATGAGCTTCCAAG
>NW_006344675.1:0-460 GCF_000327345.1 Myotis davidii
ATATCCTTGGGTGAGGATTAACAATAACAACAAGAAAAACAAATAGTCCTTAGTTTATATTATAATTCACTTTTAGTGTTGTACATTGTATAGTTTTACACTTGTGTTTTTAGTTTAATGACATGTCTAGAGACATGTATCCATCCTTATGGTATCATAGGATGGATATTTTTACTGCCCTAAACACTCTCTGTGTTGTGCCTATTTAATTCTCCCCATACTCCTGTCCTGGCAATAGCTGATCTTTTTACTGTGTCCGTAGTTTAGTGTTTTCCAGCATATTATATAATTGGAATAATGTAGTATGTAGCTTTTTTAGAATGGCTTCTTTCATTTAACAATATAATTTTACGTTCCACCCTGTCTTTTCGTGACTTGATAACTCATTCAGTGTTAGCACTGAAACATATTCCAATGTCAGCCATAGTTTATCCATTCACCTACTGAAGGGCATCTTGGT
>NW_006344676.1:0-460 GCF_000327345.1 Myotis davidii
GCTCGCCCCCAACCGTGACCTGGTTCATTGGCTGAGGGCCAGTGAACCCTTCTTTATTCCTCCAGACCTTCCTTCCTCCACATCAAGCCTCGTTACGGCCTCTTGGTTTTATCTCCCGGTTACTTTTTGACTTCCAGCTTCTCCTCCTGCATCCTACACAGAACTTGCAGACGGATTGCGGTTAGGTCCTTCCTAGTGCATGTATATCCATCTCTTGTTTCCCTCCAGTCCGTTCTTCCCATAACAGATCTTTTTAGTGGGCAAATTGGACCATAGCTCATAAATATCCCTCAAAACATCAATCACTGTGCCTCCCAGCTGCTGTGGCTCATGGTTGAGCGTCTGCCTATGAACCTGGAGGTCTGGCCTTGTGCCGGGGTGCGGGCTCGATCCCAGGTGTGGGGTATAGGAGCAACCGGTTGGTGATTCTCTCTAATCATTGATGTTTTTCCCTCCCTCT
>NW_006344677.1:0-460 GCF_000327345.1 Myotis davidii
GTTTCTGGGCTTGCAAGGGAGGGAATTCAGCAAGTCTTTTTGGGAGATAAGAGTGTTTAGACCAGCTCACCATAAGTGCTTTAAGAGAAAATATAATTCCCTCTCCTCACCCTCCCATTTGCCCCTGAACTCTATGCTAATATGAAAGGTGAGTTTTAAAAATATATAAGGTGAATATTTCTCTTCGGGACAGTTTTTAAAAACATCAATTTGAAACATAGGACAAGTAAGCCAGCATGTTCTAGGATCACATAATCTATCTGGGAACCTAAATAATATGAATCAACTAACTCTATTGTAGAATTTAGTTTAGGTGACTGGTCTTCAAAGAAATATATTGGATGTTTCAGATTAATGAGATAATTGCCTACTTATTTACAAAGATTTGAGTTTTCTGAAAATGATTAATGATATCTAAAGTGATGACTTTTTTAATTGATTAAGGTATTACATATGTGTT
>NW_006344678.1:0-460 GCF_000327345.1 Myotis davidii
AAACAAAACAAGCCCATAGATGCAGAGAATAAGGTGATGGTTGCCAAAGGGAAGCAGATTGAGGGAACATTAGAAAAAAGAGAGAACATTTCATTTCAACAAATGATTATTATGGTAATTCCATGTGATGATTTGTTAGAAAGATTTTAGCACCCAGCAAACTTTTAGTCCCTGTATTGAAAATCCAGAATGTCACTTAATGCACAGAGAAAATAGTGACCGAGAAGAACAGTAATAAATGAGAGGTTTTTTCAGCAATTCTGTCCAACAGTGGCAACATCCATGACTATGGGATAATTCACGTGTGGGATAATTCAAGAAAGACCACTTCTTGCTCAAGCTCCAGCAAGAGATTGCCTCCTGGGATCTCTCTTAAACACAGAGAAGCCACTGGGTAATTTTCTATTTATTTTATATTTTTTATATTTGTTAATCCTCATGCGAGGATATTTTTCCATTG
>NW_006344679.1:0-460 GCF_000327345.1 Myotis davidii
TCTCTCTGAAATCAACTTAAAAAAATTAAAAAAAAATGTTTTAATGCAAACATTTGAAATGATAAAAGGATTAACTGTAGAAGGATCAACTACCTCCTAAAAGACCAATGAAAAAGAGGGAGGATGGCAGACTTCGCGGGCAGCACAGAAGGTCAGGTCACCCGTCCCCCTGCCCGTTGGCCTTCTTTCAGCTCTCAGCTCAATTTTGGGGGCAATCTTCCTTGTCCTCCAAGACTGGGTCAGATCTCTTTAGTATACACTCCAATGGCCCCAAGTACTTCTTATTCATAGCCTTACAATGATTACATAATTAACTCATATCTTTAAAGTCTATGTTCACAACCCCATTAGCTCCATGGAGCCAAGACCCAGGTCTCTTTCCGCTCACCAATATCTTTCCCTGGTACTTTGCCCTATGTCTGGAACACAGTAGGCATGCAAATATTTGGAGAATGAGTCA
>NW_006344680.1:0-460 GCF_000327345.1 Myotis davidii
CTTCCTCTTTCTCTCCAAAACAAAACAAAAAACTAAAGTTCCTGCCTGGTCTGCTCCAGGTTACAATAGGGAATGTTCCAGATTTTTTAAGATAGTACAGATTTCAGCCCCACATTTGAAATTCCAACATTTTATCTTATAAACACATTTTAGTCACTTCTCATTCAGAGAAAGACCACAAAAAGTTGTGTAGGTCATTGTCCCTTCCCCCAACCCCCAGTGCAGGTCATTGCTACTGCTCATAGCTCCGAGAGCAGAGAAGCTGGGAGTGGAGACGGAGTGGAAAGGAGCAGGGCTGAAGGTTAGGGTAATGATGAGAGGCTGCTGCAGCTGGCCAGGCTGGGAAAGAGGGTGGTCTGAACATGGGGGATGACAGTGGGGACTGAGAAAAAGTAAAAGGTGTGTGAGAGATAGAGGAAGTGGACATGGCGATCGGTAGATTGGATGTGGGGAGGGAAAG
>NW_006344681.1:0-460 GCF_000327345.1 Myotis davidii
TTTGTAAAGTATATGATTATCTAACCACTATGCGTACACTGAAACCAATTAAAAATAACATTGTAAGTAAGCTGTAATTGAAACAAATTAATTTTTAAAAGATTATTGCAACTTTCATATTTAAATAGATATGCAAACTGCAAACTCTACCCACTGTACTAATATTTGAGACCATGGCAGACACTACAAATATAAAGTAGAGACCTATCAAACTTACCCCTGTGGACAGAGACGGATCTCAGGCGTAAATCATGACTTGCCTCGGGATACATATACGTCATCACCCTAGTGATAACCATGGTGAAGAACACTGGCATTGAGTGGAGACTGCTGTTGCTGAATCACATCCAGCGCATAGAAGCTGGGAGAAGAACTGGACTTACACGTGAGTAAAGGATTCAGGGCACATGGGAAATAACATTAATCTGTCCAGGCTGCTATAACAGAATACCATAGGCTG
>NW_006344682.1:0-460 GCF_000327345.1 Myotis davidii
TATCCACTGAGCCAAACTGGTTTCGGCATGGGGATAACTTTTATTGCCAAAAGCAAAATTACCTGATGAATAGATTTTAAATAAATTTATAAATTGATATTGCTAAAAACTGAAATGTAGAAAGTGGTTTATAGATTTACATCTACTTAAAAATCAAACATTTATTTCATTTGGTTTTTAGGAAAGGTTATATAATTTATTGATATAATAAAGTGTCAATAAACTATTGAAAATCCTTAAGAACTTTCCAAAGCATCCCCCTTAACTCTATATTGTCTTCCCTTAGCATTTAACATTTACTTTCACCAACCAATCCAGTAACATATTTTATACTCAGCTCCAGATAATTCTTTGGTGGAGAAAGACATTTTTTTTTCTTCTTGTTAAATTGTAGGAAATCGTTTCCATGTGATATCTCTTACTAGATGCTTTGGTCAAAGAGGCTGTTATTCAACACTCT
>NW_006344683.1:0-460 GCF_000327345.1 Myotis davidii
TAGCATATTTTGCTTTGATTGGTTGAGTGGATGACCAGAAAGTTAGCATATAAGGCTTTTATTATATAGGATTAGTCAATGAAAAAAGGACTATCTTGGACCAACACTATTTAGAGTACTTACCTTTATGAGTGGTTTTATGAAACTACTTATTGTCTCAGTCAAGGGATATGACTGGATGAAATGTAAAATTCTTGCCTATCAGAGGATTGCAACCTGGAAGGATATGTTTCCAACTGATGGATATGAATGTGACATAAAATATGAATATATGATATGGTATCATTGATCTCTATTTTCTTTGACTATGCACTTATTCTTAACATGGCAGACTCTTTTCACAATAGTAGTAATATTTTTACTGTGATTCAAACGGGGCAAGTGATCATGAGTGTTCAATCTACCACTCATCTTTCTTTAAACTCCTACTGAGCTAAATGGGAGTTTTGTACTTTAGCAA
>NW_006344684.1:0-460 GCF_000327345.1 Myotis davidii
TTTTTTTAGAAAAAGAGAGAAATGAAAAGTTCTCACAAATTTGGGGAAAAACAGATTGTTCTGTAGTCATGATAAAATAAAGCCAGCAACATCATGTTAAAATTTGTAAAGGACAGCTGTCTCAGTGAAAAGCTTTTGAAAACAAGCCAAACAATGCTACCCTTTTTTTGCAAAATCAATTAATCAGGAACAGACTTCAAAAAACACACTAACAACAAGCAGTTATACCTGAATAACCTGAATCTGTATATAATTTCAATTGACTTGTGCAAATCTTCTAAGGCAATGCCTGCTCAACTAATGTGTCTATTTCAGATATTGAACATCAATTTCACTAATGCTTGTCAAAAGCAAGCTCTTTCAGGCTTTGTTGAGAGAGCCTCCAGTACCAAGAATAGAGAGCCAAAGACATATTAGGTGCTAAAAAATGCCTGAGTAAGACATTATGGTTCCATTTTTT
>NW_006344685.1:0-460 GCF_000327345.1 Myotis davidii
GTCTTATCTCAATAAAAAAACAAATAAACAAACATAACCCTAATAAATCCTATTGTTATCCTAAAAATAGTTCTCAATTTATTCTTAGAACTTTGTTTATAGGTAGAAAAGTTACATTAAATGTATTACTTGGCTGTCACTGTTCTAAAAAATTAAAAGTAAGCCATTTAAATAAACAAAGATATATTTTAC
This sequence comes from Myotis davidii, assembly GCF_000327345.1. Lineage (NCBI taxonomy): Eukaryota > Metazoa > Chordata > Mammalia > Chiroptera > Vespertilionidae > Myotis > Myotis davidii. Next base: position 193 of record NW_006344685.1, read on the forward strand.
TTTTATTTATGTAGAAATTCTTTTAATTCTAAAAGTTAGATCCCAAAAGGTCATTTTTGAAAAAGAAAAGAATAAAATCATGTAGATTAGATATTATCAGCTACCTAAAAAGAGATATCTATCATAGCTTTCAAGATTAAAATAGTTAAGAAGAAAAAAAAATGAAGGAATTAGGAGAAAAATTCAAGGTCAGAGGCAGGGAACTAACATATCTTATTATCTTGTATTTGTCAAGTTCTTTGTATGTGCATTTTGATTTAATCTTTGG
>NW_006344686.1:0-460 GCF_000327345.1 Myotis davidii
GAAACATCAATAATGAGAGAGACTCATTAATTGGCTGCCTCATGCACGCCCACACTGGAGACCAAGTCCGCAACCTGGGCCTGTGCCCTTACCAGGAATCAAACCATGAGCTCCTGACTCATAGGTAGGTACTCAAACACTGAGACATGAAAGCCTAGCTCTCACTTTATTTATTACCTTCTTACCTGTCTCTGTTCCTGGCTGAACTATAGTCTGAATGAGGACAGATGCTGTGTCTTTTGTATACATAGCATCAAGCACAGAGCTTGGCACTTAGGAGTCTTTATTTATTCTTGCTGAATATATGAAAAAATGGAATGGAAGAAAGGAACAAGAGAGTATTGGATGTTGAAATGACACAACTGGGTTAGAAACCAGGTCTCTTTACTCCTGGTCCAGGATTTTTTTTCTTTAAGAATTACCCACTCAACCGAAACTGTTTTGGCTCAGTGGATAGAGC
>NW_006344687.1:0-460 GCF_000327345.1 Myotis davidii
TCTTTGCTGTTCCCAGCATTCCCTCTCCAGGAATGGGTGTTCTGGGCTACGTTGTAAGGGCAGAAGGTTTGTGTGAGCACAAAGAACACACTCCCTAGGTCTACTGATCAGCTCCAAACCAGAAGTCAGAATTGGAGGGGCCCAGGTCACAGGGATTGGCTCTGTTCCCCACTGTACTGATGAGAAAACTGAGGCAGCCAATACCCCCACCCCCGACAACATAGCTCCTAGTTCTGCCAAGGCCTGAGCAGCTATCCTGGGAGGTCCTCTGGCCTCACATTTAGATGCTTTGATGGGGGATGGGAGTTCTCTCTGGAATGGGCTGCTGGTGGGTGTGATGGAGGAAGGGCAGCTGCTCCCATTCTGAGGACATTCCCTCCCAAAGTGCTTTTGATCTCTAGTGAGCCTGGCCCAAACCTCCTAATTCTGCCCCAGGATTGCCCTGCATGAAGGACAAAGA
>NW_006344688.1:0-460 GCF_000327345.1 Myotis davidii
ACTCCGCCCACATCAGCTCCCAGGTGCCCTGTGCCCAGCCTGCGGTCTTGCCCTCTTTCCTTCCATGTGCCACTCCAGCTGGAAAGATCTCCCCTGGATCCCCCCGCTAAAACCTCCCCACAGCTGCCTGCCGTGGTCCTTACCCTGATCTGACTCCTCCCAACTACTCCAGCCTCATTCCTTTCCCACTGCTCCATCTGTCACTCAACAAAAGAGCCATCCTCAGCTCCTTTCCATTTCCCCCTGTATGCTGTTTCCTCCTCAGCAACATTCCCATCACTCACCTCCCTCCCTCCTTCTCTCCCTCCTTCCCCACTGCTTTCAACCACCTCTTCACTTCCGCACTCCTGTTCAGCCTTCTATCTGCTGCCTTCAGGAGACCTTCTCTGGCCTCCAGACCAGGTTACATCCCCCTGTTACCTATTATCATCTGTCTACACTTAGCCCGTCTTACCCAGCC
>NW_006344689.1:0-460 GCF_000327345.1 Myotis davidii
TTTGCTAAGGAATCAAAAGAGCTCCCTTTGATTCTGTCGTCCTTAAGAAAAGCCCAATTTGGTTTCACTTTTGGCTCTTGCTCCTCCTGACCTCCATCCTTATCTCCCTAAGCATCTACTACACTGGCGTTATCTCCATCCCCCAGAAGCAGCAGGCAGGCAACAAGTAGTTTTACTAGTAAAACATTTTATTCCGTCCGTAGGTTAAACATAACCACATGTATCTTTAGACTTCTGATGTTCATAGTTCCATATCTTAGGATAGGCATCAAGCCTAATTTATGATGTTTGACATTATACATTTTAGGATTAAGGACCAAAGTTAATCTAATATTCATGATAGGAAGAACAGCTTATATTATCCTGAAGTCTTTGGTTTATGCTTTCTTTTAAAATGAAAATGTATTTTATATTTTGATAAGATGTGTTTTCATTGGAGAAATTGATGTGTGTATGGGGG
>NW_006344690.1:0-460 GCF_000327345.1 Myotis davidii
GAGAATTGAATGTGTGTGAGTCAGCACTCTAACCACTGAACACACCGGCCAGCACGGTCCCTCATTTTGATATGAAATCCGTATATATATTAACCAATTCTTTTCTTTTCCCATCCTCCTGTTCTGCTACCATTTTACTTAAGATGCATTCATGTGAGTTGCTGTGGCTCAGGGTTAAGCGGCAGGCTGTCCAAGACTGGCCATTTTCCAACGAGGACAGAAAAGGGCAGCACCCAGGGACAGTGAACAGGGAATACTGGGCTTCGTTCCCTCTTTGGGGAGGAGGGCTGGCACGTTTCAGGCTGCCTGTGAGATATTTCACTCTGTGGAGGGGAAGGCCGTTTGGTCCTTTATTTGCTAACAGCAGTCCAAGGAGCCATGTGTGGTGGGCTGTGGTGAGTTTGGTCTGTCATCTGAGCTAAGCTCTCACTACACTTCTCGGGACCCTCTTCCCGGGAGG
>NW_006344691.1:0-461 GCF_000327345.1 Myotis davidii
AGGCCCCTGAAGATGGCTTCCGCAACGCTCGGTCAGACTGTGACGGTGTCAGACGAAGTCTCAGTACTTTCTCTTGATGAAAATGTGCTTGGGGAAATGGGGGTGGGGAGCTAGGTTCTGTATTTTGTTGTCGTTATTGTTTCCATTGAATAAAAAACAGTCCCTCTGTTTTTCCATCGGGTATTTCAAGGTGACCCGGTGAATCCTTTAGCTTTGCACGCCTTTGCTCAGCTGCTCGCTGTGACATGGGATTGGATCCTGCTCCTCAGACTCACCCCCTGTGGGACGTTTCCTCGGTGGCACGTTTAACACTGTGGCCGAGGAGGAGAATGGTATCCCCAAGGGGAAGCCTGTCCCATGACCTTGAGGCCAGCCATGCTCCTCCTATTCCCTTCCGTTCCTCACGGACTCAGTTTTCCCACAACAAAGAGCCTCTGAGCCACAAAATAAGGGGGAAAGAG
>NW_006344692.1:0-461 GCF_000327345.1 Myotis davidii
TAAATAGAGGAGTTTATTCAAATCCTTGTTTGTCTCGCAGTCAGTGGCTTTATTTCAGCTTGGGATTTTACATATTTCTTTAAGAGAATATCAGAGCTGCTGAGAAAATCCTCAGAAGTATAAAATTGGCCAACTGACAATAGTGCTATCTTTGTACTTCAAGCTACTGGTGGTCTCCATGCCACCAGATAAGGTGACTTTGGAAAGCACAGGCAGAATCACAAAATCAAAACAGGGAGGTGGAGGATATATGATGTGTAGTATGTAACTTGGGAACAAGGAATGCAGAAAGGTTGCAGATGCTGGGACAGGTTTGCTTCCTGGCTCTACACTTCTCTCTCTGCCTCTGCCTTTCTATCAGACCTGGAAGTGGTACCTGGCTCGTTTTTTTTTTTCTTTTTTTTTGAGAGAGAGAGGAGAGAGATAAAAAAAATCAATTGGCTGCCTCTTGCATGCCCCCT
>NW_006344693.1:0-462 GCF_000327345.1 Myotis davidii
CTAAAGGCTTTACTTGTATGATTTCATTTTAACACTACAGCAACACTGTTATCTAGGCAGCTGTCCATAAATGCCATCTAATAGTAGAGGACCTTTCCCGGTGCCAGTGCTGTAGGAGCCCACCAATGTTATGATTCTAATATCTTTCTTTGCTTAAACTAATATGTCTAGGAGAATGGGAAGGAAAGAGAGGAAGGGATACAACTGGATTGGGGATATTTAATTTTTTTACTACAACTGACATCCATTTAGTTGCGTCCTATTTATTGTTTTCAATACTTTCAGGAATAAAATAGGATGGAAAATGGGAAGTAAGATGAAAAGAGAGAACTTCTGTAAATATCCTCCACAAAGAGAATAGAAAGAAAACTAGCTACATGCGCCCGACCAGGGCCAAGGAGGAGCCTGACAACCGAGGGAAGGGAACGTGAGATTAAAAATGGCGGCAGAGTAAGTGGATGC
>NW_006344694.1:0-461 GCF_000327345.1 Myotis davidii
TCCTGTATTGAGCATCTGCCCCCTGGTGGCCAGGGTGCCTCATAGCAACCGGTCATTCTGCCCTTTGGTTGTTTTGCATATTAGCCTTCTATTATATAGGATGAAGATTTTGGCTGCCTGTAGCAAAGCAAAGCAGTTATTTATGTGTATATAAGTACATTTGCACATTATTGAAATCATTAATCTACTTTTTATCTCTATAAATTGTGACTCCCATTTTAGGACTTTCATATAAATTGAACTGTATAATATGTGGTCTTTAGTAACTTGTTTCCTTCACTTACTGTAATGTTTGAAGGTTCATGTATGTTGTGGTATGTATGTGTCAGTATTCCATCCATTTTTATTGCCAAATAATATTCCATTGCATTAGTATACCACATTTTTTATTCATTCTTTACTTGAAAATCACTTAGCTTATTTTTGCTTTTTAACTATTATAAATGCCGTTATGAACATTC
>NW_006344695.1:0-461 GCF_000327345.1 Myotis davidii
TGTGTTGGTGCATTTCTGTTTTTCAAGGATTTGGCTCTTTGTGCATTGAAGGGATTTTGGAGCAGAATCTGAAGATCAGAGGTCAGGAAACATCTCCCCTCTGTTCCTCCTCTCCTGGAGAGGGAATGCCCCCAGGAACCAGAATGTTTGAATCCTGAACTGTTGGAACCTCAAGGCTTTGTTCTTGGAACCTCAAGTCTTTGTCCAGACTCCCACATGCCCGTGCCCATGCCCATGCCCGTGCCCATGCCCTCTCCCACACTTCCCACAGTGGGAGTGAAGGGGCTCCGGGAGAAGCCTTGGGATTCTTCATCCTCCTCCTCATCCTCACCATCATCATCTGCCTCCCGTGTCCGCTATTCCAGCCCTCCATCCAACCATTCACAAGCATTGTGACAAGGAGTTATTTACTCAAACTCCTATTCAGTGCCAGGCATGTAGAGAACTCAAACTCAGGCTCC
>NW_006344696.1:0-461 GCF_000327345.1 Myotis davidii
CCTGCCAGTCATGGTATTATCTCTCAACAGCACAGGAACCCAGGTGACTGAGTTCCTGATGATGTGCCTGCCAGGAATGCAGGACACACAGCACTGGCTATCTGTAGCCCTGGCTCCCCTCCTGGTTTTGGCACTAGGTGCCAATTTTGTGTTATTACTTGCCATCTGGCAGGAGGCATCTCTACATGAGCCCATGTACTACCTGCTTGCCATCCTCTCCTTGCTGGATGTCATCCTCTGTCTCACAGTCATCCCCAAGGTCAGTGCCTCCGTGAATTCACTCTCAGGCAGCCAATCCTCTTTCTTGGTTTGTTTGTTTTTTCCTGCTGTAAATCTGCTTACACCTGAATTAAAATACTCAATGAACAGCCTGCACCATTACATTTGGTCTATCTAAGCTAAGATATGCCACCTCTCATTCTCCAGGTCCCTGTTTTTCTAAGGCTTTACTCTTTCTCAAA
>NW_006344697.1:0-460 GCF_000327345.1 Myotis davidii
GCATATTAGCCTTTTATTATATAGGATAGGTGTATAGATCAGGGATTCTCAACGAGGGGCAATTTTGCTGCCCCATGGGGACATTTGAAAATGCCTAGAGGGATTTCACTGTCATGACTAGTGGGTGCTTCTGGCACCCAATGACTCAAGGCCAGGGATATTGCTAAACACCCTACAAGGCACAGAGCGGCTCCCACAACAAAGAATTACCCTGCCTAAAATGTCAATAGCCCTGAGGCTGAGACACTCTAATATAGATCAATCAATCCATACATTAAACAGAAACAAAAGATAAAATGTTTTAACCAAAACATTACAGGATTATCGCTTCTACACGATCCAAACGGAATTGGCATTCCTTCTTCAAGTGGGCATTCTGCTGACTTTGACTAGATCTATTGGTAAGATTATTGAGTGCAATCAAGAATTATGTTAAACTAGAGGCCCAGTGCACGAAATT
>NW_006344698.1:0-460 GCF_000327345.1 Myotis davidii
GAAAAAAAGAAGAAAGAAAGTAGAAGGTAAATGACATCCTGAAAATACAAGTTCATAAAATAAGCAGTTTTATCTGTTTATTTTTATTGTTCAGTGCCAGATAGTAGATTTAGCCTGAGACATAGGAGATACTCACTAAATACACACTGAATAAATGAATAAATTAATTAATAAAAAGCATGTTTGTTGAGGGCCCTGAAAATGGCAAAATGTAGCATCCATCACATATCAAATAAAATCTAAATTGAACTCTACCAAACATTATCCTTGCGATAGAAATTTTTACTAGACGAATATCATTTTGTTTCTGGAATTATGATTTAAGCATTTGTATTATGGAGGAACACACTGGATTTCAATGCATTAATTCATACTCAAATGTTATATAAATATATATGTGTATAAATACACAAACACATAAGACTACATCATATATACTAGTACGTGTGTGTGTGTGTGT
>NW_006344699.1:0-461 GCF_000327345.1 Myotis davidii
CCCTATTTCCAAAGACGGCCCCATTCTGAGGACTGCGGGTTGGGACAGCGTATCTTCCTGATGGAATTATGGGACCTAATTCCATACACAACACCGCCCGCCTGGCTGCCTGGCACCTGCAGAGCCCTTGAGCTGCTCTGGATTCTCCATCTGTCCCTTTGCTGCTTCCATCAGCCCGAAGCAGTTTCCGCCGCTGCAGCAAAAACCCTGCCCGGTTCGCACGATGAAGCGTCCTTTTTAGAACTCGCTGCATTTCCTGCCTTTTATTATAGACACTGAGCCAGCAGACAGGGAGCCTGTGAATCGCTGTATTTTCCAGAGTTGATTGCGACCGGACGCGCTTCTGTGATCCGGCCTTGCTCTCCTCTCCAGCGGGAGGCGCTGACACCCCGGCCTGGAGTCGGGGCCAGCCTCGGTGACTCCCTTGTAATCCAAAGGATGAACGCAGCGGAGCCCTGGCC
>NW_006344700.1:0-461 GCF_000327345.1 Myotis davidii
TTTCTTCGGTGCCTGACAGAGGGAAGGGTAATGCCCAGACATGGTAAGGACTACTGAACACAGAGTCTGAGTTGACATTGATAGGCGCCCGCCTAGTCATCAACCCACCCCCCTTTAAAGCTGAGGTGGAGACAGGAGGTGATCAATGGAGTCCCCGTTGGAGTCTGGCTTACAGGTGGTGCAGGGGGTCTGTGGGACACACTGGGTGGTCATTTCTCCGGGCTCTGAGACTGGAACCTGGCATTTGGAGTAAGCCCCCTCACTGAGTCCTTGGACTGTGGGGTAAGAGCTACTGTAATGGAGAAAGTCAAAAGGGTCAGTGGGGCCTCTGAAACTCCGTTCTGCCTTCCCCACAAAATAAATAAACAACAAAGTCAAATCCTGGGGGTGGGGATAGTAAAGATTAGAGCCGCCATTAAAGGATGTCACACCTGGCTGGTATGGCTCAGTGGTTGAGCATC
>NW_006344701.1:0-461 GCF_000327345.1 Myotis davidii
GATGAGCACTTAGGCTGTTTCCAGATCTTGGCTCTTGTAATTATGCTGCAACAAACACAGGGACACATATATTCATTTGAATTAGCATTGCAGGTTTCTACAAATAAATTTCCAGAAGTGCTGAAAAATTGAAATATCTGCCTTCTTGGGTCTATGTTTCCACATGGAGAAATTTATCTGAAGTTTAGTAGCAAGCCAGATGGCCCCTTAACATAGGACATGTCATCTGCTGGTCCTTGCAGACATCTGGGTAATGATCCCTGACGTATGACCATGTTGATCTGACTCCAGGGCCAGAAGAGACAGAGAAAAAAATGTGACAATATTACACAGTGAAAAGGGTCAGAAGATCATATGTGTAGAGAATTCACGACTTAGGGCCTTCAACATTTTTTAATTGAAAGATACCAATGGAAATTGATAATGCCAAAAGCCAGAAAAGTACCAAAAAGAGAGGCCTG
>NW_006344702.1:0-461 GCF_000327345.1 Myotis davidii
TTAATCTCCTTGTCAACTACCACCCAAATACTAATCCACTGCAAAACAGTTTTAAGTTTTTGTATGCCAGCCCCCTGCATCCTGGACCAATGTCCATATTAAATATGGCAAAACCAATTTCTATAACCAATATCTCCAAATTTTAGTGGCTCAATATAGTAGAAGCGCATTTTCCCCTCATGTACGGTGCAGTGTAAATACTCTTGGTTAATGAGGGCGCGCCTCTCTGTGATTCTTTGGGAACTGAAGATGCTTATGCCTTGTGGCTCTGCTTTTCCTTACTTACTATGAGGCCTTTGCTCTTCACCAGTGGACAGTGGAGGGAGCGTGGCTGCTTCTTAACAACCTTGGCTGAAGTGATACGCCCCATTTCGCTCACATTCTCTTGATGCAGATCTGTCCTGTGGCCACATCTGATAGAAGGGCGGCTGGGAAGTATAGTTTCTGGCTCGACAACCATC
>NW_006344703.1:0-461 GCF_000327345.1 Myotis davidii
TTTTTTTTTTTAAATATTAACTATAAGAAGACAGCCTCCCTGGATATTTTCATCTAGTTTATAAGATTTCCTGAGGAAAAATTAAGCAGGAGATGTTTTAACATTATAAAGTAATTATTCACTAATCCTGAATTTTAAATGAATTTTAAAACTACACAAAGAACAAATCTGAAGTGTAAGAAATACACAGAGAGAGAAAAGCCTTAAGCTCTCCAACAATGTCTGATAAGAAGCCTTATTATTCCTAGTTTAGAGAAATGAAACTAGGAAGTGACACAAACATGTGCCAAGGCCCAGGTGTACACAAAGGGCACTAAGCAGCTTCTATTTACACCCAAGCTAACACCTCGGAAGCACCGAGCAGCAACAAGCAAAGAATGTCTGTAGATATTACACAGGGTCTCTTTCAGATTTGAAGAGGTCATAGGTCATGACTACATGTATTAATAGTAACCACAATA
>NW_006344704.1:0-461 GCF_000327345.1 Myotis davidii
ATTGAACCCACAACCTAGGCATGTGTCCTGACCGAGAATGGAACACAAAACCTTTTGGTGTACAGGACGATGCTCCAAGTAACTGAGCCATCTGGCCAGGACTGGAGGAACTGGACTTTCTTACTGATAATATAGATAACAAAGATTTCTGAAAATACTTTCATGTTTTAGAAAGCTTAAGATCAGTTAAAGACAGGTATTCTGAGTCAATCCTAATATTATGCAATGTCTCCAATATATGTACAAAGTAATTTTGTAGGTATTATAAAAAAAGATGATCAAAAGTACAAAATGAAATAGTTTAATAGATGCCAATACCAAATAATTTATGCAGATGTAGAGACTAAAGCAAAAGTAGATGCTAAAGGTGGTAACTAAAGCAAAAGTAGATTTCAAAGATGACCATTAAAGTTTACTCCTCATTTTAGTTTTGTAAGAAACCACCAAACTCTCTTCCAAAG
>NW_006344705.1:0-461 GCF_000327345.1 Myotis davidii
AAAAAAAATGGGGCTAGGTGAGGGGAAATCATTCCACAAAAGAGGTATTTTCAAATCTGACAGAATTAATACTGTATACATGCACAGCTCATGGTAGTTTAATGTGAATTGATACCTAATTTAGCTCAATGGAAAACAGATAACAATGCCGTATTAATATGCAACACTGAGTGCTCTGATAAAGCTAGTCTCACTGAGTTTATAGCTCATTGATTGGTTCATTGTCAAATGTTAGTGAGCCCCATTAAGTACTAAAAACTGTTAGTTGTTGAGGATTGAGGGGTGAGCAAAACAGTTGGAGTTTCTGCCATTTGGGGTAAGTTTAGGATGGAGTAGAGGTGGGGAGGAGTAAATCTTACAAATACAGGCGTGAGCAAAAGTAGGTTTAGACTTGTGAGTACACGAAGCACAGTGTGTTCTTGTATTACTAATTATTGCATTATTTTCCATATGAACAACTG
>NW_006344706.1:0-461 GCF_000327345.1 Myotis davidii
CACTTGATTGAAGTGTGGTCAGTCCCCCATCAACCTCTTGTCTGAGCACACAGGACAGGTGAAGTGCCCATTGAAGGGGATTGTCAGGAGTTCCTAATGGTGACCAAAGGTGAGGGGAAGGAGCCCATGGGGGAGTGAGAGGGAGAACAAGATGCTCAGGAGCTAGTTCTAAGTAGAGAAGTGATGTGAAATGAATTTCCCCTTCCATGTTCTTAGAAAATCTGACTTGTATGAAGGGAGGAAAAGGAAAGGATACGTGGGTTAGAGCTTTCTTCAGTAAAGACCAGTATGACTTGGTCACATGATTTTGAAGACAGCAAGGCAGAGTGAATCTTGAGTAACCCACTGAATGAGATTTGGCAGGAACAGGATTGAAGGGCTGCTGGATTAGTGAGGGCAGGAGGAGGTCAGGCGTCAAGCTTTGTTTGGGATCCTGTCTGGAGTGATATAGGTGAGTGGCA
>NW_006344707.1:0-461 GCF_000327345.1 Myotis davidii
GTGATGGGGACCATTCATTTTCATAGTCGCATTTCTGACTCATGGATTTGTGTGGGTGTTGAAGACAAAAATCCAAAGAAAGAGAGATGGGAAAAGTTTTCTGTCTATATTTAAATATAAATAATAGAAAGAGGCTGAGCTAAGCTATAAATAACTGAAGTGAAATGTTCTGTGGAAAATCCATGGCAATAGCATTACTGCTGGCTGAGAAATGTGGCTGCTTAAAACCTTGGTTTAGCAAGCCTGTTCATTGCAAAATAAGTGCTTTTTAAATATTATTATAATTACATCAGGTCATTGTCTTGGTTTTTCCGGGCTTACAAATGTCATAATTGATTTTATACATTTCTGCGATTCAAAATGTGTGCTTTTTAATAAGTACCATGTATTAGGAACAGCAACTCAGGCTATCATTTGATGTCTTACTCCAGATTGAGGTAGATTTTTGTGATTTTTTTTTT
>NW_006344708.1:0-461 GCF_000327345.1 Myotis davidii
TTTTTTAAATTATAGAAATTTTTAATATTCATATGTGGTCTGTAAAAAGTAACAATTTTTTTTCAGAGAATGGTGATCATTAATTCCACATGCATCAAAATGGAATGTGTCATCTCTAAGCAAAATATAAGCTCACATACTATGCATAAAGACAACTATTGTTTGCTTCACTCAGGAACGTGTTTAATGGGAGGGAAATTTTTAAATAGGCTATTAGAAATATTCTCATTCTTTTTTAATGTCTGAGTTGTATGAGCAGAATTGTAAGAAATTTCCAGTGACTCATTCCTGGTTTTAGCTATCTGACATTCTGTGAAACCATGCATATTAAAACCTCTTAACAGCTCTCAGCAAATTGTTGGCACTAGAGCTTGTTTCCTATACCTATCAAAAACTCCAGGTGCTTTTTTCAAGCTCTCTCACTAGCACACAATCTATATATATAAAAGCCTAATATGCAA
>NW_006344709.1:0-461 GCF_000327345.1 Myotis davidii
TTTTTTTCCTACCTGAACACACTATTAAGTTGGAAACAATTACTACACATTTAACCTATTATTTGAGTCACTTACAATATCTTCTTTCCCATCCTTCCCTTAATTTAAGTGAACAGACAGTAGCCAAATTAGATACAACAGCAGAGCTAGAATATGACTTTTAAGCAGGGTCAACTCTAAAGGCAAATGGGATAAATAGTTATTTAATGTGGTATAATTTTAAAAACATGATGAAGTGCTACTTCTCCAAATCCATTCAACAGTGTAACTGAAATTCTATTATCATATTTGCTGGATTTCTAGGAATAATAAAAATGCATATAATAATAAAACTGGATTCTTTAAATGGTAAAATGTAAAGCCATTCATCCTGTTTTTAGTATGAACAAATCTAAGACATTTTACAACAATGAGACCAAGCTCTGTAGCAATCCTATCTAATAAAAGAGTGATATGCAAAT
>NW_006344710.1:0-461 GCF_000327345.1 Myotis davidii
CTTTTATATTATTAATTGTGATACTGGGGCTGGGCCTCTGAAAACTGTATTTCTCCATTGCCAAAGACCTCCAACAATCTGCAAAGAGGGCAGAGTGGCAGGAGGCTCTAGGAAGCTAAGGAGGAAGGAGGACTTGCTTTCTGTTGCTGTCAGTGTTACCCAGTAAAACTTCTTCAACCAACAACCAGTGGTTAATTCCAGTGGCATCAGTTGGGTCCAGCTTTTCAACACTCCAGGAAACAGTCTTCCCATGATCTCCTAAAGACCGTAGGACAAGCCAGAGAAATCCTCAAGTCCTCCCATCTCAGAGGTGTAAGTCTCACTCATTCACGGCCTACTGTATTTTATAAGGTCTGTAATGGGGAAATATCAAGGACCCAGAGTCTTACAACAAAGCTCAAGTGATTAGGGAAGGATTACATAGCAGAGGAAGCTCATAATGAATATTATACCAGGATTCC
>NW_006344711.1:0-461 GCF_000327345.1 Myotis davidii
AAAATTTAAATGTTAGTGGCCATAAAGAAAAATTAATTGGAACACAGCTATTTCCATTTATTTGCATTTTGTCATATTGCAGCAGCAGAGTTGAATAATCACAATAGAGACAATGTGGCCCAAAAAAGTGGAAAATATTTAATAACTGGCCTCTTCAGAAAACATTTGCTGACTCCTGCCCTAATGTCAAAACTGGTTAAAGAGAGGTGAGGTGCTATGAAGTCATGGATAGGGCCTAGAGCCTGAGACATCAATGAATGGATTTCCAGGGAAAACATGAGAACCAATGCATGCAACCCCTCGCCTCTCAAAATTCATTGCTCTTTCCTCCTCATACATGTAATCCTTTCATCACCAGATGCTGTTTTCAAGAATCTTGAGGTCCCCTTACGTGTGAAACTACATCAGACTAAAAAGCATCTGCACCACAAAGAAAACCATCAACAAAATGAAAAGGCAAC
>NW_006344712.1:0-461 GCF_000327345.1 Myotis davidii
AATGTACAGGTCTTTGTGCAATTTTTTTCTTTCATTTTTCTTGGTACTTAGAAATGGAATACCTGAGTCAAATAGTAATTGTGGGTCTACAAAGTGGTATGAAAGTGCCAGATTGTTTGCTAAAGTCATTTCATCATTCTGCATTTTCACCAAGAATTAAGTACCAGTTTTTCCACATTCTTGCCTACATTTGGTCATGGTATAATTCTAGAACTGTTGAAAGATAGGTTGTTCATAAAGTACTTAAAAGAACATGTGGCACCTATGAGTCAGTGTGTGAATATAAAATAATATCGACATTGGCTTTAATTCACTTTAAATTTTGTTTTTCCTATATTGTTTATATTTGTATTCATTCATATGAGCACGTTTATTTCTTTCTGGTTATTATTTAATACATGGAGTTCCTTCAGCCAAACTTTTCTTTTTTAATCCTCACTCGAGAATATTTTTCCATTGAT
>NW_006344713.1:0-461 GCF_000327345.1 Myotis davidii
AGGAAGGTTGAGAACCACTGCTTTAGAGGGAAACACAAAAAAATCTGTTTGGTGTTTATCTCTGGTATGTAAGGTTTAAACAGTTTTAGTTTTGTTGTTAAATGTCTGGGTTTGGCTCTTCATAAAATCCCACTTGGTAGCAGTTACCAGAAACAATGGCAGAAAACTGAGAATTTAAACCTCACCCCTTCTGTGATTATCCCGATCCACAATCATCTCCCCTTTCTCTGACCTCTAGGACAATTATGCTGTGCCATCACAACTTTTTACTTGTTCACATACCGGTGAATAGTACACTTCCCTCATTCATTCATTCATTCATTCATGGTTGTATGACTTTTTGATTTTCAGATAAACTCAGCATCCAGAGAACAGGTATGGCAAAGGCAAATAGCTGGGATGCATCCAGGGTTTTATTTTTGCTGGGCTTACGTTCTGGAAGGGCAAGTAAGTTCAGGATA
>NW_006344714.1:0-461 GCF_000327345.1 Myotis davidii
TAATAAACCTGTGTTGGTTTGAGTCATAAGTTTGTGGTAATTTGTTACAGCAACTGTAGGAAACTAATACACAAGGTAAGGCCCTTTGGAGAAATAGCACCCTCTTCTAAAGCAATGTGTGTGTTTTTTCCATGGGAACATCAGTCATTATGGAAGACAAATTTGGGAGATACCTGGAGGCACCTGCAAGCCGGTGATGGTCCTCAAATCCCAGCATAGATGGTAAGGACAGTAACCCTGACGTGCTTCCTGGGCTGTAATTTTCCTCCCCACAGCCAAGCTCTCTCCAATGCACTTCATCCTTCACTTTTGTGGTTGACTGTGATTTTGAGCACCCTCCGCCTTCCCCACCAGCAGCCTTTTACATGCTCCCAGTGTAATGTTTCTGCATCAACCTCCTCTGTTCAAAGGAGTTCTGCACAACTTCTTCCTATTTCTCCCACAGGGACCAAAGAAGACCC
>NW_006344715.1:0-461 GCF_000327345.1 Myotis davidii
CCAGCTAAGTCTATTATGGGCAATCTGCACAAATATGCAATACCCAGCACTGAGTGAGGCACACATGCTTGTTGACTGCATTAAGGTTTCAATTATTTAAATTAGAGGCAAATAAGGTACAGCATCACCAATTGAAGCTAGGAGCTATACACTCTGGGTTAAAAAGACATTTGGGGTAAACACTGTTATATAAAATATATTCAATCTGCTAGTGTCACCTGCTGGTGAAGACTGGCTAGTGTTCTTCAAACAATTCTGTTTCTTGGTGTTCTTGAATTTGACAGTTGCATGAGCCTTAGTAAACAATGAAAATTTGACACACACAACAATATATGTTATATAATTATAGGTTTCTTGTGAAGAGCAACTATCAGAACTTCAATTTTCACATTTATATATAAATGAGCCTCAACTCAAAACTAAAATCTGCCCTGGCTATGTGGCTCAGTTGGTTGGAGTGT
>NW_006344716.1:0-461 GCF_000327345.1 Myotis davidii
TTATTCTAGCTTATTCTCTTATACTGTCTTGGTTTAAATACTGACTCTTAAACATATTAACCTTGTGTTCTCACTGTTTAACTCTACTTGCCTCAGTTTCTTAACTTAGTACAGAGATAATGTGTTAACTTATTCATAAGTTTAAGTAGTAAGATTATGTGTGTAAAGAGCAAAGCCATAATCATTCAATAAATATTAGCTGTATTTATATTTAGAATGTGATAGACACCAACTTGACTCTCACTTTGGCCATTTAGCTAGTTGGAAGCTTTACTGAAACACCATTTGTTACGTAAAAAATAAAGTGGGAAAAGCAGTGTGTCATTCAGAGTTGTGAAGAGGATCATATACTATGTCTAGCACTATGGAGACACAGCAACTAAAAGTACTCAATCAGTGCAACAATGTGGATGTATCTAGAAGGCATTATGCCAAGTAAAATAAGTCAGACAGAGAAAGAC
>NW_006344717.1:0-461 GCF_000327345.1 Myotis davidii
GTCAAGGCCCTGAATGTTGAGCCACCTGGCAAGGGGTGGCTGCAGCAGAGACAGTTTTTGTGTCTTTCTGGTAAAAGGCAGGGCCTTGAAAGATGGGTTCAGTCTACGGCCATACCACCCTGAACGCGGCCCGATCTCGTCTGAAAGATGGGTTCAAACAAATCTTGTTCCCTCAAGTGCTTTTGGGCTCCTACTACACCATAGGTGCCGACACAGGAATGACCACAACATAGACTTTGCCCCAAATGAGCTTATATTCTAATGTAGATACAATGAATAAATAGCAAGTGAAATGCGGTTTAGCAGATGGCGATAAGCCGAATGGAGAGAAGCCAAGCAGAAGCAGAGACCTGGGGGACCAGTGTAACTGTGCTTTCTATAGGATGGTCAGGGAAGGCTTCACTCCCCAGGTGACATGCGCTGGAACTGAAGGAGGGAGCCATGTGACTATCTGGGAGAAA
>NW_006344718.1:0-461 GCF_000327345.1 Myotis davidii
GAACTGTATCTAAAGGGCCAGGAGGTTGAGAACGACTGTCCTAGGTTTATTATCATAATAATTATCTAACAATGGCTACTATTTGTGCTTACTGTCAAATCAGCAGTACATAATTTATACACATTCTCTCTTTTAATTGTCACATTCACTCTATTTATTATCATTCTGTTTTTCAGATGAGAAAACTAGCAGACAACGCAGCCAGGATTTAACTGAGATCTCTTGGCTCTAAAAGCCTGGAGTTCTCCTTCAGTGCTACATAGCCTCAGAGTCAATCAATTATTATCAAGTCTGACCAAGTCTGAGGACAGAGACAAAATAGTCTTGGACCTCCTAACCGAAGCTGAAATGAACCTGAGGTCCTGTCAAGGCCATTATTCGGCCTCTCAACCATCTCCCTTAGTACTCCCTCTAACTCAGTGATGGCTAACCTTTTGCGCTCGGCGTGTCAGCATTTTGAA
>NW_006344719.1:0-461 GCF_000327345.1 Myotis davidii
TGTAATTTATCACTCTATTACAAGTATCTTTTTACAGGCCTGTCTTTCTTATGACAGTATGATTTTAGGAGGTCAGGTGCCTGGAGCATGGTAGGAACATAAGTCTTTATTTGATTAAGCAATGAAGGAATAAAAAGGAAAAAATTTAAGGAGGTGAAGATATTGTCAGTGTGCCCTCCACTTTTATCATCCCTATGGATATTGCTTTTTTCCCTCTGTCCCTCTGTCTTTCTGCCTAAAAATTGAGGCATTGTAGAAGCCAGGAGCCCAGAATAGAGCAGGACCCTTTAACTGCCTCTCCTTTGTAGTCTGGACCTCATCCCTTTTACCTCATCTTCTTATCAAAATGGACTTGTGTTATACGATATTCCCTTAAGATCTTGCTTAGTAGTTACCAAATTTGATGAGCAGCTTTCAGGGCATGGGTGGATTCAAGGCTGTAATGAGATACCATAAAAGCA
>NW_006344720.1:0-461 GCF_000327345.1 Myotis davidii
TGTACACTAACTACAAAAGATTAAATCTGAATTGTAATCCTGGGGCTTTTGGTGTTGCTAATTTCTAGATCAGGTCAGTCTTTTCTGTTTATCTTCCTAGTTCTTCTATCACTTGTGGAACTTTAACTGTCTGTTTAATATCTCAGTGGTTTCTGGTTCCTGGTTGTATCCTGACTGATACCAGTTGACAATCTGAGGAATAAAATGGGAAAATGGTAATTAATACATTTTCCATTGGCAACCAGTACTGACTTACTGGATCTTCTTATGTAATTTAATGTATATCTTCATGGATATATTATATATAGATATATAAATATGATGCCATTAATTAGATTATGTAAATTGCATATGCATTGCTTAGATTGGCTTTTGTTGTTGTTTATATTATTAGTATCCAAAGCACCTGGCAAATAGTTAATGCTTAATGTACACTAACTACAAAAGATTAAAATCTGAAT
>NW_006344721.1:0-461 GCF_000327345.1 Myotis davidii
AAAGGGGTCGCGACCCACAGGTTGAGAACCTGAGTTAGAAGAAAACATGAAGAACTTTCAGAAATCCGTTATCCAGATGGACTGTAAATAGTCCATTTTTACACTGCTTTTCACCATAGCTTTCCTTTAAGGTAATCAGAACGATTTCTTTATTCCTGTGTGATGACTGCTTTTTCCATTATTTTATCATTTTCATCTGCCCTGTCATGTAAGATTTAGCTGGGTAATGATTATGTTTTTAATGAGGGTACACAGTATATTCAAATACAGAAGAAAGATACATCTGTTACACTCATGTAAATATGGTTGGATAAGTTTATGTAGGTGAGAGATTGGTTTAGATTGGATCTAACCTTTCAGGATTGGCAAATGTGGGAAATAAATTGCAGTGGGGTTCTAATGCCAAATAACACTCTGAATATAGCTCTGGTCTGACATGATGAAGGATGGCATGGAGAATT
>NW_006344722.1:0-461 GCF_000327345.1 Myotis davidii
TTTTCTCTGTTAGTTACTAACAGTATGAGTTTGTGGGTCTAAAAGCTGTGGTATAAATTCTAGCACAATAACTCACGAGGTGTGTGAACTCGATCTGATTACTTAGTCTTCTAAGCCTTGATTTCTCAGATGCAAACTTAACATGGTTTTCTTTACAAGTAATGTTTTTCTCTGCATAAATTTTCTCAACTCCTGTCTCCATTTCAAATCATGAGTTCAGCCTTTATTATTATTACTGTGAAAAATATTTTTTCAGCCTTTAATGGGTTAAGGATGACTGGATATTACAGATTACTTAATTCCTCAATGAACCACTCACTAAGTAGCTTTTAGAATCATTTAGTTGAGCAGTACATTTTGAAAATTAAATGTTCAATTAATTTCAATCCAACCAACATTTACCAAGCACCTCTTATATGAGATGCATTTGTGATAGGCAGTTAGACAGACGTGAGCAGAGC
>NW_006344723.1:0-461 GCF_000327345.1 Myotis davidii
TGCATGAGCGCAGGGAGCTGGGGAGCCTCTGAAATACAGTGGTCACACCATGTCTGCCACTTTACTTTCTGTGGTTTTAGTTACCTGAGGTGAATTATAGTTTGAGAATATTAAAGGAAAAATTCTAGAAAAGAACAATCCATAAGTTTTAAATTAGGCAGCAGTCTTAGTAATGCCACCTGTTCCATCCCATCTAGGGTGAGAATCATCCCTTTTGCTACTATATTCATGCTGTATATGTTCCCCGCCCAGTTATCAGATAAACTGTCCTGGTATCTCAGTGCTTGTCTTCAAGTCCTCCTTACTCTACTTAATGCCACAGTCACATAACTTTTATTACAGTCTATTGTTGTAACTGTTCTATTTTATTGTTAGTTATTTATGAATTGAACTTTTTCAAAAATATGTTTCTATAGGGAAAAACAGTAATATAGGGTTTGGTACTATCCATGGTTTCAGGC
>NW_006344724.1:0-461 GCF_000327345.1 Myotis davidii
AAAAAAATAAAATAAAATAGTAGAACTCATAGAAACAGTGAATAGAATGGTGATTGCTAGGGGGTATAGCACAACGGGAATTGGAATTTGTTGCTCAATGAGTATAAATTTGCTGTTTTTTAATGCTAGATGGATAAATTCTGGAGATCTGTATTTTCTATTACAATATTAAGAGTTTTGGCTAAGCTGTTTTCTGTCTTCTCAAGAAGAAAAAGTATTCTTAAATCACAGGGGAAAAATGAAATAACTGAAAACCAAATGATGGATTCCTTGGCAAGTTTCCTGGATTTACTGGATTTTGGATTTCTGCACTATTTTATCCTGCTTTTTGAAGACATTTTTGTTTTGTTCTAGGTTTAATGAATAACGTAGCCTTCTTTAATCAAAGTCTGTGTGTTCAATTTTCTTAATTAGAAAAAAACAGGTTAATCTCAAGTTATCTTTTATTCATCTTAATATTT
>NW_006344725.1:0-461 GCF_000327345.1 Myotis davidii
GAGTGTGAACAGAGCTGCCACTAAGAGAGGGTAATGTGTGTGGGAAGAAGATAGTGACTAAAGGTTTCTGGTGATGATCTTCATTAGCTTCTCAATGTTATCCAAGGCGAAATAGAGAATATGTATTGATTGGATTTCCCGATTGTATTTTTGAACATGAATAAAAACCTCCAGGAAATGACTTCTCTCTCAGCAACTATTAAACCTCTTGACTAGTTCAAGTCATCTGAGTAGAGATGGATGGCTAAAGGCTATAGAAGCATTTGCTTTTGAAGATATTACAAATCTGATGCGGGTTATAATCACCAACAGAGACCATGTCCTATTGGTAAAACTTTAATTATATTCTGGTATCATGCTGACCTTGATCATCGTATTCCATCCCTTCTAAGTGGATGTCTCTGCTCTGGGGTAATTACCTGCTGCTGTGGGTTTTCAGAGCTGCTTCATTGAATCTCTTT
>NW_006344726.1:0-461 GCF_000327345.1 Myotis davidii
TGCAGGGGAGGGGACTTGAGACAAAGTGTGGGAGGTGAGGAAGTAGAGGTATGAGAAAAGGCTATTTTGAAGAGCTCTCTAGAAGGAAGATGGGTGAAATTGGGCCATAGATGGAAAGTGACCTAGTAGCTAAAGAGAAATTTTTAAATATAGAAAATATTGAAATATGTTTCTATGTGAATAATAAAAACAACTCACACATATATAGTCTACCATGTTTCAGAAACAGTGTTCTACAAGTATCAATTTATTTAATTCTCAGTTTTCATAAGAACCTTTCATTTTGCCTTGGCCAGTATGGCTCAGTTGGTTGGTGCCATCCTTTGCACTGGAAGGTTGCTAGTTTGATTCCAGTCAGGGTGCATGCCCAAGTTGTGGGCTCCATCCCTGATCCCCGGTAGGGGGGCGTGTAGGAGGCAGCCCATCGACTTTGCTCTCACATTGATGTTTCTCTCTCTCTC
>NW_006344727.1:0-461 GCF_000327345.1 Myotis davidii
AGGGCCAGAAGATTGAGAACCACTGCTCCTAGGACATACATTTCATGCAGACCTAGAACTTTGGTCTCCTGATTATAATCTCAGATAAAATAATTTCTCCCTTACATCATGTTAGAGACAGCACTTTATATCCGTTCATTAATCATTACCAGAAAGACAGATTACTCAACTTTTTAAACATCAGCTCCAAATTTTTACAATCTTCAGATAGGGAAGTTCTGTTTATTGTCTCGCCAAAGATCAAATGTGTGTAAATGTACTTTGTCACTGGAACACTCCCACAGGTCATATCCTAGCTGCTTGTGACCACATCCCTGCAATTCTGACCTAAACGAGAAAAAAAGTAGATACTTCATAGGCCAGTTTTATTTTTGTTTCTAACTCCTGGTGGCTTTTCTTGTTTTCTCTGCTTTCTCTTCAAGAATTAATCATCTGGGACAGCGGTTCTCAACCTGTGGGTC
>NW_006344728.1:0-461 GCF_000327345.1 Myotis davidii
CTCTTGCTATATAAGTAAAGCAAATATGTTTAGGCCAGGGTCTCACTGAGGGGGAGCTATCTTGTCATCTGTTAAACTAAATATTCTATAAACATGTGCAAACAGCCCTAAATAAATCTAAAATCTAAAGTTCTATTGGTATGAAATTAAATTCTTATTGGTCATTCTTAATTCTTAATGCCTGTTTTGATGAGTTGGCTTGTAAAGATTTTTGCTAAGCTCCTTTTTAATAATGCAGTTCACAAAACAGTGCATATACGAGAACTGTTGCATTCTTGTTAACTTCAGCAATTACTTTGTTTCTTTAGCTTAGAGAATTGGTCATAACCTGGTTATAATTATTGCCCAAATTCTTTATTCTCTCTTGAGTGAAACTGAATAATGGAAAATAATTCTCACATGTAATAACACTAATATACTAACTACAATAAGATTAAGTCAGGCAGTCTTTTAATTCTACC
>NW_006344729.1:0-461 GCF_000327345.1 Myotis davidii
ATGTACACATCTATAAGTAGGTTGTAGCAATATCTGGAAACTGATCTTTCATAATCTGTACACTAAAATCATGTCCTCCTGTGCTCTAGTTTTAAACAAATAAAATTATGAGGGGTAACTAAAGTAGGCAGGGTAATATAAAGGGAAGATAGCCCTTTCTCTCAGTGTAAAATCAGACATCTAATCACTTAGTCATGTCTTGATTCATAGATGTCCAATTAACAATACTGTAACTATTATGTTATTGATCCCATGTCCATTTTTTCCTAATTTAGAGACAACTTTAGAAACTTCTTTTTCCTGAAAATAGGTCCAAGGGTAAGCAAAAGCTTAGGACGTCTTTTCAACTGTAGACAGTAAAGCTTTGCATTGTGATGCCTCCTCCAGTCAACATTTCTTCACTGAGACTGCAGACTTATTCAAAGAACTGGGCCCTGATTGGTTTGGCTCAGTGGATAGAG
>NW_006344730.1:0-461 GCF_000327345.1 Myotis davidii
TTCTTGTGATGAGGACTTTTAAGATCTACTCTCAGTAACTCTGAAATATGCAACACAGTATTATTTATAGTCACCATGCTGTATATTACATCCAGGATTTATTTTACAACTGGAAGCTTGTACCTTTTGACCCCCTTCATTCATTTCTCCCACCAGCCATCCCCCTCCTCTGGCAACCACTAATCTCTTCACTTTATCTAGGAGCTTGGTTTTTGTTTTTTAAATTCCACATATAAAGGACATCATATGGTGTTTGTCTTGCTATTTCACTTAGCATGCCTTCAAGGTCCATCCATTTTGTCACAAACAGGCAAGATTTCATTCTTTTTTATGGCCAAAAAGTATTCCACTGTGTATTTAACCACTTCATCTTTATTCATCCACTGACTGACACTTAGGTTGCTTCCATATCCTGGCTATTGAAAAAATGTTGCAGTGAACATGGGGGTGCATATATCTTT
>NW_006344731.1:0-461 GCF_000327345.1 Myotis davidii
AGAGCCAGAGAAATTAGAGTTGCCAACTGGGGAACTGGTTGTCTAAGGAATAACCAAGAGGCAGTACCTAGCAACAGGCCAAAGTGGAAAACCAGATAGGCGATTTTCATGTCAGGATACAAAAATCTAAACTTTGGCCACCAAAGAGTTATTCAGGGTAAATACAGAAAATGTGCTATCTCACTCTGATGCATGTGAAATCTAAAACCAATGGTTGCAAAGCCAAAATATGGATGCTGGGCATTTGGGTAATATCCAAGACCAAGGCTGCAACATTGTCTCTGTGGATTGGTATACTTGGGTGTCTTTTGTAGCACTAATTTTGGGTGGCTCCTTCACATCCAAGTGTTCTCTACAGGTTCACTTCCTTACTGCTACACAAATTTGAGAACACAAATTAAGAAACGGTATTCTGGCATGTTGAGTACAAAATAGCATACCGTGTTTTAAAGCGATTCCTG
>NW_006344732.1:0-461 GCF_000327345.1 Myotis davidii
GCCCAGAGGTGGGCGCTGTCCTCATGCAGGGCTTTGGGTCTTTTCTCTCTTAAAAGAAGAGAGAGATAAAATGGCCACCTTTTAAATGAGCAAGATGAACATCCTATTAAACAAATTTAATAAATAAAAATAGACAGCAGCTAATGAGGTGAGAGTGAAGATGGGGAAGGGAGGAGATGGACAAAACCTCAGTGGCCTCGGGGATTTAGAATGCTTATTCTTAAAATGTTTATAAAGAGCAATCCTTCACTAAAGGAAGGTTTTAATCAGTAGGGAAAATAAGGAAGCACAGTTCTTTCAAACTCTGGCTTCTTTCTAACACACAATGAAGACAGGTCTCTTCACCGTTCCCTCCAGGAGAGAAATGCATCCCAGCTATCACAGAAGGCCACTGGCTGCCTCGTGGCCTGAAAGACAACATGTGCTAAAATCTTTTAAATACATAATTTTTTTTGTTAATC
>NW_006344733.1:0-461 GCF_000327345.1 Myotis davidii
AAAAAAAATGTTTGCTGTGAACCTCATCTTGTAAAAGTAGAAATGATAGCCCCCACTTTTTGGTCATTTTGTAATAATGACCAAATTACATGTGTTAATATGTATAAAGTGCCTAAATGAGTGCTGGCACATTGTAAATTCTATGTCAATACTTTGTAAACTGAAAAAAATTTGATGACTAAAAATTCATTTAGTAATCAGCTGTACATCGTACAAGGTAGGGAGATGTGAGTTTGTTTGCTATGAACCAGGCAGTGGTTGCCATAGATATGTCAGAACATTGACAGCCATTGTGAGGTCACTGCTATATTCTCATAAGTGGGCAGCTGAGCTGTGTTAATCTGGCACAAAGGCTGGAAATCTCAACATATCTTCCTATTACTCTACACATCTTATGTCTTCCATTCATAAAAAACCAGTAATCTGATCAGTAAGTAACCACCTCAAGGTAAGCAAAATAT
>NW_006344734.1:0-461 GCF_000327345.1 Myotis davidii
CCCACAGGTTGAGAACCGCTGTTCTAGGGTAACATGTGTGAGGTCACAGGGCAACGTAAGGAATCGTAGGATTACTAGGAGCAGTCCCTGTGATCTAGGAGCTGGGCAGACTTATTAAAAAGATGCAACATGATATAAGGGCTAATGTGCCAAATGCCACAAGACAAACACAATCATTACTATTGGAATTAAGAGGGATCGGCTTCTAAAGTGGCAGAGAAAGCTTCAGAGATAAAGCAGGGCTTGCACAAGACCAACGATTATTGAAGAGGAAGATAAGAACATTCTCAGAGTGGGGAGGGAAATCAATTATCCTTCAGAAAATAGACATAGAGAAAGAAACAGTGAGGAGTCAAATATTCCAATAGGAAAACGAAGACAGGAATAAAACTGGAAAAATACAGCATTGAAATCTCCTGATGGGCACGTAGGCCATTTCCTAATCTTAGCTATTGTAAATT
>NW_006344735.1:0-461 GCF_000327345.1 Myotis davidii
TGAGATCTTGCTCCCCAGCATATGTTGTTAGTTCAGCTTAAAAAAAATCATATAAAAAATAAAAAAATACAATAAGACATATATCACCAATTTTAAAGCAAGAGTGCTCTTTCAATTAAAGCATATCCCTCACATAAGGAATGTCACCAAATGTGAGTGATTGGAAGAGACCACCATTTAACAGTTGAGGAAACGGCGGCCCCAGGAGGTGAAGTGACTTTCTCAAAGCTATCCATGTTATTGGTTCTGTTTTGCGTGGCCACACAAAACCTTAAAGATATCTAGGTTGTTTCAGCATCTAGCACACTTCCTGCTCTTCACGAGGTCCTCAAAGAAATATCTGGTGAATGGAACTGAGTTCAACTGATTTGAATTGAAATACTTTAGTTGAATTGAAATGACACACACAAAAATGACACATTCTTTTGCCTACTCCAGTGATGGCGAACCTATGACACACG
>NW_006344736.1:0-461 GCF_000327345.1 Myotis davidii
ACTATACATGCATATTCACTACCTGGATCTTCTTTCAAGGACAGATTTTTTGCCCACATGGAGTTAGTGCGGTCAGCAGACTATTTCCAACTGCCAGATCTTTTAGGGTGGGCCTCACGTGCAGAAAGCTGCCTTGTTTGGGATGAAGCCATATTCAGTGACTGAGGGAGGTTGGGATATATAGGCTTAGCCATTTCAGCCTTCTGCAGGACACGGATAGGCAATACTCAACACAGAGCACCCCATCACATGTCATGACATTGTGGCAGTCCTGCATTGCAATTAAGCATTTTCCTCCAGCCAGTCTTGTTTTACCCATCTTCCCTTCGCAGGTGTTAACTCCTAACAAACATTTTGTACCTCAAGCTGCATCTCACTGTGTGCATCTGGAGAACCTAATTTACAATGCATGACCAATAATATTTCTTTCCTTTCATCAAGTACTCCTCACAGAGTCTCCC
>NW_006344737.1:0-461 GCF_000327345.1 Myotis davidii
CCCCCAGTTGTTCATATCTGAAGATGGAATTCTGAGCAGAGGAAAAATCATCAGCAAAACCCAAGGTGGATGAGAAATGCTACTGTGTCTTCAAATAAGTAGCTTGATATAGCTGCAAAATAGAGATTGGAGTTAAGTGGCAAGACTTAGTACTGACTAGGTGGACAAGAACTTTATTTGTTCAAACAATATGTGTAGGCTTGATCCTGTTACTAGAACTTTATTTAATGATTTTAGACTGTGTTGTGACATGATGCTGTTTGCGTGATAAAGAGCATTTCAATAACAAGGAATTTGTTAACAGGTATTTGGAAGATTTGAGGATAGAAACAGAATGATCAGTGTTGATATTTTTGTAATAAGATGGGTAGGAGTCAATGCTGACCTAAAGGAAATAATGGTAAATGGGGGAGACAGATACCTGTAATACTAGAGCTGTGTGTGTGTGTGTGTGTGTGTGT
>NW_006344738.1:0-461 GCF_000327345.1 Myotis davidii
AAGCATTTTTTCATGTCTCTTGGCCATCTGTATATCAGCTGGTCTTATTTCCTAGAAGAGATTCTTTTTCTCTCTTGCTTGTAAAGTAAAAGCTGGTTGTCACTTTTTAGGAGCCTAGTGAAAATAATTGGTGGGAGTCTCAGTATCCAGTCTTTTGTACATTTGCATAATTGCCTGTTTTACATATGTTACCCCTACTTATAACTGTGCCACATTTTTCTCTGGTCCATAGATCTTCTTTGACTCTTTTTAGAGAATTAACTTGTGGACTTCTGTTAGAGTGTGGAAGGGATAGTACACAATGTTCAGAGTTGGAAAAAAGATGTAGGGAAGTGACTGCTTCTTGATCAGACTTTCAGCCAGGCCTCCTCTTTTTAATCCCATCTTAAACCCTTTTTATGGCAGCACACTTATGGTACTATTTTTTATTTTATTATTATTATTTTGTTGTTGTTGTTAAT
>NW_006344739.1:0-461 GCF_000327345.1 Myotis davidii
TTTTTTTTTTGTAAATACCTATACTGTTTTTGATTGGCATTTGGAAATCAAGGATGCAAATCAAGACCGTATACATTGTCTGCACACCACTTTATTAGGGGACTGCTCATGGTTCATATCACGTTTAGTATCATCTGAATTTCAAGGTTTTCTTTGTCTCTGTCCTTCAGTAATGGATACTTTAAAAACTATAATGCCATTTAGTGGATTCATTTTTTTCCTTAGCTGTATTTTATACTAATCTCTCCAATAAATATTTGGTGGGCATTTTACTTTGTCAGTTTTTATGTTTCTCTTTTATTTTTTAACTTTAAAACAATCGGCTTTGTATTTATTGTGTAGTAACCATTTAACAATGCTGAAGAAAATGGATCATAGTGATTAGAACAGGCATCTAAAGTCTAAACAGAGGATATTGCAAAATATTATTTAAAATATGTTTTTATTGACTTTAGAGAGAG
>NW_006344740.1:0-461 GCF_000327345.1 Myotis davidii
CAATGTGCATGGATTTGTGCACTGGGCCACTAGAGAAATATATTTTCCTTAACAGTCTAATGGACTCCTAGTGATGATATACCTGCAGACACCATCCACAAAATATCTATTATATATCATTCAGCACTACGGCATAGTTGATGTTTTTCCCAACTGTTTAAACAATTTATAGATGTCCTATCAGTCATTCAGTATCATTTATTATGGCAGTATAGGCCTAAGATGTTATGTTTCCCCCACTTATTTAGACATAGTTGTAAAAAGCATCCTGGTAAAGTAATTGAAGAGATTTCCAGTTATCTAAGCAAGGATTATACTCAAATGCTTCTGAACAAATTTGGTATAGAACGTCATCCACAATGAAAATCTTAAATCACATGGTTAAATTATATTTCATTATTTAAATTCCACAATCAAATGAGAAACATTATTTAACTATAGCAATGAATGATATACATTTT
>NW_006344741.1:0-461 GCF_000327345.1 Myotis davidii
TTGAGTTGTATAAGTTCTGCTGTGCTAAAAATTGCAGGATGCTGAATCTGCACACTCCTACATATTTTGTTTTATAATTAAATTTAAACAGTCTTATGCACATATAGATGAGCTACCGTTTGCATATAACTTAGCTAAAAAATAAATATTAAATGTTTTCAAATAGAATATAAAAGATGTAATTGGGTAGTTTTCTTTGCACCTTCTTCTATTATGAACAAGTGCTAAGGAAATGATCCTAAAGGGAGTTCCAGTAAACTCCCTGTCTTTGTTACATTGCCTGAATTTCTGCGAAGTTTTGCTGATGTACTAAATAGACCATCCATGTGAAAATAATTCTGTAATAAACAATCTTTATAGAGCGTTGAAGAAAATAGTGATTCAATAAAAATGTTTTATGAAACCCTTTTTTATAGAAATGCTTAAGGTAACGTGGGTTCCATGGAAGAAGTAATTTGAGA
>NW_006344742.1:0-461 GCF_000327345.1 Myotis davidii
TAAATAGAAGCATATACCATGCTAATGTATAGTAATAGTTACCTTGTTAAAATACCCATACTATCAAAATTAACCTATAGATTTAATGCAATCCTTCAAAATATACATACTATTGAAATCAATCGACATATGCAAGCAATCTCTATCAAAATACCATTGGCATTTTTCATAGAACTAAAAATAGTACTAAAACTTGTATGGAACCACAAAAGACCCCTGACTAGTCAAAGCAATCGTGAGAAAGAAGAACAATTTGGGAAGTATTATGCTATCTGACAACAAACAATACTACAGGACTATACTAATCAAAAGAACATAATAGGTGTCAGAGAGGAGGGCGTTGGGAGCTGTGTGAGAAGGTGAAGGAAATAAGAAGAAAGACTTATGGACACAGACAATAGCATGGCGATTGCTAGAAGAATGGGAATTGCAGGAGGTAGAAGAGAGTAAAGAGGGGATAA
>NW_006344743.1:0-461 GCF_000327345.1 Myotis davidii
CTCTGCCCCAGCTCAGCAGCTGCATCTAGAAATGATAAGTAAACGCTCCCTGAATTCCACGGGGATTGGAAATAAGTCCTCCTCCAGCAAAGAGATTGGATCTTGTTTGTATGTTACCTTCCCTCTCTCTGTGTGCTCAGCACAGTGATTTACATACAGTAGGGGTCCAATAAATGCTCCTGGCATCAAATACAGAGCACTTACGGATCGCCCCCTGATCCTCAGGCACCCTGCCTGGCCGAGAGGGAAGTAGCATTTACTAAGCCCCTAGCATGTGCCAGAGACCATGCTAGACACACTCCACCTCGCAGCAGCCCTGGGGAGGAGGCACGGTTATTGTACCCATTTTCAAGATGAGACATGAGAGGCCCAGACAGGCCACAGCACTTGCCTAAGCAGTGGAGCTCTGCTTCCAGCCAGGGCTGGCTCCGGAGACGGCGCATTTAACTGCCTTCCAATTA
>NW_006344744.1:0-461 GCF_000327345.1 Myotis davidii
AAAAAAAAACCCCAGCATTGCCCAGCATCTTGATGAAGAATTTGATAGGGAGGATATTGATGGTGTTTGATACCATTATTTAAAAATATCTCACTGTGATATAATTTGGGGAGCTTTGTAGTTAACATAATTTTTAAAAGATGTGTTAACATTTCTTTTTGCCTAAAAATTCTAATGTGTTAAAATGGGCAAGTTGTCTTTTTTTCCTTTTCATATTGGCACACATATATGAAAGTAAATGAAAGTATTTAAAGTCCTGGTTAATGTACACTTTCTGATCTCATTCAATAAACATGAATCAATTTATGTACACATTATACACATTGGCAGGAGATGATTTTTTTTACAAGTTTCTTTAGAAATATAGTCTTTATATATTTGGGAAGAATAATGCATTAATTGGTAGGAAAGAAGGATTTTCTGCTAAAATATTCATAACAACGAGTACCGTTACTCTCCCA
>NW_006344745.1:0-461 GCF_000327345.1 Myotis davidii
AAAAAAAAAAAAAGCATTGTCCGCAAAGCAAGTGAAACAAAGTAAGGCTGCATTTACAGGTGAAAACATCTGATTTGACACATGTTTATGCTCTAGTACTGCCGTTGCATGTGGTTCATAATTTCATTGAGACCAAGTAATTATCAGTGTCAGTTAAAGGCAGCGTTTACCTTTAAAGATCCAAGTCAGCAGAATGGGCTGTTATTAGATTGGCATTTCCGATGCCAAAGCAATAATAACTTCTGGTTGAAATTGACTACTTGACCACAGGAGTTTATTTCTCCTCTCTACCAATACCTCAATAAAAGGGTAGTTTAGAAACGAGAATAATGTCTACATACGTAATGATAAGAAGCTGAGGAAAGATTCCATTGAATTTCTGGAAGGTGGATACGATACACAGGATTGGAAATGGTTAAGGAGACATAACTCAGCATGTACAGAAGGGGAAAGACGCGAAG
>NW_006344746.1:0-461 GCF_000327345.1 Myotis davidii
AAAAAAAAAAAAAGTGAAGGGTGGAGGGCTAAAGCAACGTCACTTGAAAGCAGAAACAAATGCTCTGCGGGGTAGGTTTCCAATGACTGAAAATGAAACACTGAGAAAGATCAATGAACCACATTGCATGAAAGTGTAGTGACAGCTAGAGTATAAGAGGTAAAATTACTTTAAGGAAGTAAAATTTATATAAAGCATCAGAGATGCCATTGCCAAAATGTTATACACATTTAGATGGTGAATATAATTACTCTAGAATTTGAAAATTGGACTGTGTATAAAAATGATATCAAAATGGAATGTTTTTTATCCAAATTGGCACATCAGAAAAATTTTTTAGACATTGTTTTATTAAAATAGACTTCATCTTTCAATCTGATCCCTATTCCCAATTGGTTAATTGAGAGAAATCTTTGATGAGCATTCTCCCTTTATCTTAAAAGTTGTGTAAAAAAAAAAAA
>NW_006344747.1:0-461 GCF_000327345.1 Myotis davidii
CTACTGGGGATTGAGCCCACAATAGGACATTTGTCCTGACTGGGAATCTAACCAGTGGCCTCTTAGTTCCTGGGTTGATATTCAACCATTGAGCCACGGGCCTGGCAGCTGGCTACTTTTAATTTTATATTCCCTTACTATTATATTCACTAGCTTTTGAGTTGATGTTTTAAGCAAACTATATGGAGCAGAACAGTAGTGATACTAACTACTGTTACAAGTAGTTTGATACAGGACCTACCATGTAGGATATGCTGTGTTTAGAAAACTTCTTTTTCAGAGTAAATAATTATGCAATATGTGCCAAAAACTGTAGTTTTGAGGTCCACAAGTGTTCTAGCATCTTCCCTTGTAAACTTTTTCTAGTAAGTTTTTTCAGGCAAAGTTTATGCAAACAAAAAATATTTGACAAATATTCTGATGTGTCTTAGACCAGTGGTTTTCAACCTTCTGGCCCTTTA
>NW_006344748.1:0-461 GCF_000327345.1 Myotis davidii
GTATGGAATGATGCTCCAGCCAACTGAGCTACACTGTCCAGGATACTCATACAATCTTTTCACTATTAAAAACTGTATACAAAGATCAAGTGATGATCATTGAAGATGCGAAGACCCACAGTTATCTTCGATAAATAGTCCTGAAAAGTCACTGATTACATACCATCCAAGTTAAAAAGATGGGAAGAGAAGTAGTGAATGTGTGTGTATGTGTATGTGTGTGAATGTAAGTATATGCACAACTCAGGGGTATATATCACTGAAAAAAAATACCCACCAAGTATTAACACTTTTGTGAGAAAAATCAAATAGTCCTGGCAATAAATTACATGTCCTCCTACTTTTTTACGAGAGGCCTGATTAAACACATGGGATCATTTCTGAGTGGTTTACTTTATTTCCCTTTAAAATATTGCTTGCAATACATGTTGTCTTGATTTTTAATGAATTCTGCTGAGAGA
>NW_006344749.1:0-461 GCF_000327345.1 Myotis davidii
CTGTTACTCAGTATCTCATCAGTAAATGGGGACAATAATATTTCCTACTTCGTGTGTGTAATGCGTCAATAAGTGCATGAGGAAAGGGGAACCTAGAGATTGAAAGAGGCTTAAAACATATATTGACCAAATGCAATATGTATGGATCAAGAGACATATCTGTGAAATACAATATGTGGGCATTTGGGGGAAATCCTG
Organism: Myotis davidii; assembly: GCF_000327345.1. Lineage (NCBI taxonomy): Eukaryota > Metazoa > Chordata > Mammalia > Chiroptera > Vespertilionidae > Myotis > Myotis davidii. Next base: position 199 of record NW_006344749.1, read on the forward strand.
ATTGGAAAAAAGCAGCTGGAACAGATATTATGAAGCAGTTGGTGAAATTTCAATCCTGACTGTGGTGATATCAAGGGATTATTGTTATATTTTAGATGTGCTAATGAAATTGTTATTATTTAAGAACCTTTATCTTTTAAAAATGTATACAGAAGTATTTAGTCATGAAAGGCCTGAAATTTGCTTCAAAATAATAAAATAATGGCATAGATGATGAAAGATTTGCCCATTGTTGCTTATGACAACATGGTTTATTTTTTTTT
>NW_006344750.1:0-461 GCF_000327345.1 Myotis davidii
AAAGACACATTACACTAGGAAGAAGTAGGAGAAGTGAGAGAGGTAAGGGGTGAGAAGTGATGGTAGCCATTAAGAAATGGATGCAAGATATTTTCTCTAAATCAGGATACATCAAGCTGAAGATGGCCAAATGCACATGGCCACCATGTAAGACCCTTACAAGAAGTGCACAGAACAGTCTAGGAACAATGTCTGCAGTGGAAGGCACATGCCCCTTTCTTTTTCAACTTCTGTGCATCTCAAGAACCACATTCCCAGGAATCAAACTGCAGTGCTGAAGTGGGGCATTCTTAAGTGACCCCCCCTTCACACCTTTCCACCCTGACTTATGTTCAACTTGATCACAGTTAAGATTCAGGTTTGGTACAATATAAAAAGGGGCTTATAAAGACGATCTAAGACAAAATTATGTTTTTAATATATTCTTGTTGATTTCAGATAGGAAGGGAGAAGGAAAGAGA
>NW_006344751.1:0-461 GCF_000327345.1 Myotis davidii
AAGAAAAGTTTGAAGCTAGCAGAGATTGGTTCACGAGGTTTAAGGAAAGAATCCATCTTCTTAACATAAAAGTGCAAGGTAAAGCAGCAAATGCTGATAGAGAAACTGTAGGATGTTACCCAGAAGATCTAGCCAAGCTAATTACTAAATGTGACTAAACTAAATAACAGGTTTTCATTGTAGATGAAACAGCCTTCCATTGGAAGTAGATGTCATCTGGGACTTTCATAGCCAGAGAGGGGAGTCAATGCATTGGTCAGTGATTTAAAGGACAGGTTGACTTTCTTGTTAGGGGCTAATGCAGCTGGTGAGCGTGGATTGAGGCCAGCACTTATTTACCATTCTGAAAATAGCAAGACCCTTCTTAGGAATTATGATAAATCTACTCTGTCTGTGGCCTATGAATGAAACAAAAAAACCTGGGTAATAGCACATCTGTTTACAACATAGTTTACTGAATA
>NW_006344752.1:0-461 GCF_000327345.1 Myotis davidii
AATTTTGTTTCCTGGAGGATTTAACATAAATTACTGTAGCATTTTTGTATAAAATGCATCAGAGTATATGTACTTGTTATCATGAGATTTCATTGCAGTCTGATTTTCCCTGAGGTTTTAGGTAAATACAATTTTGAGAATGTATTTACAATCTCTGTAATGCTAGGAGAATGAAAGGGGGAAAACCTCCTTGATTCTCCCACTGCCAGGAAATAGAAGGGTTCCAAGAATTGGTTCATTCGGTATAGGGAGCTGAGAGCTGATGGGCATTAATGGTACCCATCCAGATGATGAAGGGCTTTTATTAGTTTTGATAATGATTCTGTGTCTCCTTTCTCCATGCCAGACCTCTCCTAGTGATTCTAGAAATCACTAACATCTGACTGCAAGATCTTGTTCAATTGAGAATAGGTTATTTGAAGGCTGGCTTTTCTAAGGGTGCTGAGTATGTCCAGGAAACA
>NW_006344753.1:0-461 GCF_000327345.1 Myotis davidii
GAATGAATGAATGAATGAATGAATGAATGGTTCGAGGCTAGGAAACTAATTGTTTTAAAGTAATGGGATTTTTGCTTGTTTATTAAGAAAGTAAAACACAGAGAGGTACACAATTCTTGAATGTAGGCTCAGTTAATTTTTTGTATTTCTATGTACAAAACCACGTTCATATGAAGTCATGGTGCATTTCCAGCACACTGGAAGGTTCTCCAGGCCTCCCAGTTTATACCACCCAGCAGTAACCACCCTTCTGACTGCTGCTGCTGGACTCTCCTTCATCCTGTTTTTTAACTTTTGTATAATTACAGTTATACAATGGTCCCTCTGTTGAGATTCAGCCATGTCGCTGTTGCTCTTACATGCATCAGCCATTAATTCCTTTTCATTTCTGTGTATTGTTCTTTATGGACATTTGTGTTATTTCAAGTTTTGGGGCTATTATGAATAAAGCTGCTATGAAT
>NW_006344754.1:0-461 GCF_000327345.1 Myotis davidii
TTACCATGTTTCTCTTTTATTAGTGTAGAATGTATAGTTTATATTCATAATGGTATACATGGCACAAAATGAAATAGCATAGAAGTAGCACTGGCTCCCACAATTTCCACTAGCAATCCCACTTCTTAGAGGCAAATGTTGGAATGAAAAGTTCTTTCATGAATTACCTTTAAATAATAACTATATGCCTCTATTTCTTAGTTTATCAACTTGAGATGATAACTTTTGACTCTCACCTATGAAAAATAACTGCTCTGCAATTATATTATCCTATTAACCTTCCTCATTCCTCTTAATATTTGATAGAGGAATATTTTTTTCTAATTAGGCTCTTGATTAATTTTTCATATGGACATGCCTCATTTGAACTTCGGTTTTCCGTACTGTCAATCTGCACAGCATATTGAGAATCTCTACTATATTAAATGAGAATATTAATGCCCTTACTTTTTTCAACACTT
>NW_006344755.1:0-461 GCF_000327345.1 Myotis davidii
GGTCACATTCTGTGGGGGAAAACCAATTAAAACCGGTATGGGAATCAGAAAATCAAAGGACCTAAAGCTGATGCCTTCTTCTTTCTCAAGCTAGGAAAACACGGTCCGTGCATGACTTAGTTCTAAATAAAATCGAACAGATAAAGAGGGTGTTCAACTAACTTTATAAATAAACTAAATTAAGATGAACTGGATTTTACTTCTGTCACAAGTAAGCAAGGAAATTATAGTGTTTTATCCCAGATAATCCTAAAAGCAGATATCAACTCCTGATCCAGCCGCAGAATTTGTAAGTATATTAGCATCCTAATGCATAGCATTCTGTTTGCTTTCAAACTCTGAATTCCTTCTTCTAGTTCCCATAAAAAAATCCACCCACAAAAAGAAATGCTTTTCTAGAGATCCTGTGGGAGTGACTGAGACGGGAGTTACCTTGCACAGCCACAGCCTAAAGCTCCTCA
>NW_006344756.1:0-461 GCF_000327345.1 Myotis davidii
CCTCTCTGTAAAAAATCAATAAGATACATATTTCTTAAAAAACTGAAAAAAATTAGAACACCAATCCAGAAGGTACAACTAAAAAAAATTCCAGAAAGGAAAAAGGAAAAAAGGAAGGAAATTATACCAAAAAACAACATTTTTGTTTCTGGCAATATAGTGAACTAAATAAACTTTATCTTAGCAAACCATTTAGAAATATTAGATAAAGTAAATAAATATTCCCTCAAATGCTGAGCTCACAAGAAAACAAAGCTCTCAGCTGCCATGGGGGAATTTGTCAATATAAGTAACCAAAACTTTTGGCTTTTAATAATTTAGAGTGACAAGAGACATGAAGTAGAGTTGGAATTGAGGCTCCTACCTTCTTTCACACATTTTCAGTGAAAAAATGGACTAAAGAAGGGGAAGGAAGAAGTTAGCCATCAGCAACCTATAATAATAAAAGCATAATATGCTAA
>NW_006344757.1:0-461 GCF_000327345.1 Myotis davidii
TTCCTCTTTCTGAAATCAATAAAAACATAAAAAAAAGATGAAACCTAATTTAAAATGAGGGTTAATTTAAACAAAAACTACCCAGATAAGTTTTCAGTAGCTTGAAAGCCTGGCTGAGATGATTGTATTAGGAAGACAAAATATAGGCCAGAAGAAGCTTTAAAGCCAAAACCAAAGTAACATCCAACTTCAATCACAAAGGAAACTGTTTCTGAGCCTGTGCCAAAATTAATGCCAGTCAAAGAACATACTGTACTGTAGCGATTTTAAAGATGCCACTTTAAAAAGAAAACTTGGATATGTGTTGGCATGATGCAAATTGCTATGACTTTGTAAGTGCTTGAGGTTCTAACATAGACTAAAACTTCATTAGTAAATACAAATGAAGCAGATATGGAAAAGCTGCTTGGAATCAAAAACATGGAAGAAGCAGAAGGAAAACAGACAATAAAATGTAGACA
>NW_006344758.1:0-461 GCF_000327345.1 Myotis davidii
TGATTCCTAGGATTTCAGAATGTTGTTAAATGTTGAAACTTGATTCAAGAAGAACATTATTCTGTTTAGATCTTTTCCAGCTGAAATGTTTGCCTAACTCAGAGGGTTCATATTTCAGTTAAAACATCACTTCTTCAGGGATGCTTTTCAGGATTGTCCAAGGATGAGCCCAATGACTTTCACTCACTTCTCTAAGCCCTGCATTTGCCCCTAAGAGAACAATGATTACTTTGCAATGCAATTGTACATTTACATCTCTGTAGTTATCACTGAACTCTAACATTGTTGAGAAAGGAGACTATCTCCTTCACCATTAAATCCATATACTTAGAATGTGCCTGTACAATAAATGTTTATTAAATAAAAATTTCTGTTAGAGTGAACTGAGATTAATTGTATTCATAATGAAGCATTTGCTTCTTGAAATACCGACATTCCAAGATACAACCTAGAACAGTGAT
>NW_006344759.1:0-461 GCF_000327345.1 Myotis davidii
TTGTCACTCCTTCCAACTGTATTTCTGCTACTCTTAGAAGGAACAGCATCTTTATTCTATGGTAGCCTTACCTGACTGAGGCAGCACTGTGTTGGGAGGAAGGAGTTGGGGGTTTGAATCTTGGCTTTGTCACTTACTAACTGTATGACTTTGGTCAAGTCACTTTTCTGGGCCTCAGTTTTGGTCAATATAAAAACACTAATACCCAGCTATCAGAACGGATATGAGGTGTCTAAGTGATAAGTAACATAAAGTGCCTGACAAAAAATAGACAGTAAACTTTAGATACTTCAGCCCTTCAATTATTATTGTGAAAGTAAATAAAAGAAACCTTGTTTGAAATGGAGTTAGGAAGCCCCGAAGACATAATTATCTCCGGTAGGGACCACTCCTTGCAGCCCACATAACCAGCAGGAAGAAGGAAGAACACGAATCACATGGGAAGCTCATCTGCTTTTTTT
>NW_006344760.1:0-461 GCF_000327345.1 Myotis davidii
AAATATAATGGAGCCAAATTTGCAGAAAAAACAAAAGTATACAAGAATAAAATATTTTTTTCAAAGTAATCTGGCATTCATATGTGCATAATTCAAAAGAGACATTGTGGAACTGCACATCCTTTCTGAAAACACAAGTCTGCACATGGTACATACACACGGAAAGGCATACCACACTTGTACGAGAGTAAAAATTAACTTAGGGAGAGACTATAATTTAAAATGGTAAGAATATTAGACTACAACTCAGTCTTCTCAGCTCCAGATTCCCCTTTTACTAGCTATGCAATTTAGACAAATTCACTTCTTTTGTATAATTAATAATACCATAAAAGTAGACTGTGAGAACTAAAAATTAAATAACTTATCTAAGATCAAAGTAGTGCAATGTTTGGCATAGTAAATATACCAATAAAGATAGATATCACATATAATAGAGAGGTAATATGCAAATTGACCAT
>NW_006344761.1:0-461 GCF_000327345.1 Myotis davidii
ACAATGCCTGCTGATCTTTCTTCTCAGACCATTTCCACAAAGCAGTGCTCTCTTGGGGTTCTATTACCTTTCTGGGCAGCTTTCTTGTGAAAAGGCACATGATGAAGGCTCTAGAATTTCTATTTAGACAGATCTGCAGAAGTCAGGGGCACAGAAAATTTACTTCTACTATGCCCTGAAAAATGCCAGAGGCAGGTTATTTTATTATGGGAATGGAATACACTTTTCAATCTGTGTTGCTATATCTATGATTCACCCTAGCTTTGGTCACAAGAGAGGATAAATTGCTCCAGAATTTAGGGTGTCAGGGTGGTATTGGAGCAACTTTCTGAATTGTTGTGATGATCTGACTAAAGTTTTCTTATTTTATTTCATTGAAATTATTGGTATTATTGAGATATTAGCTCTCCATTCAATATTATCAAACATACTAGAGGCCCAGTGCTTGAAATTTGTGCACT
>NW_006344762.1:0-461 GCF_000327345.1 Myotis davidii
GTTCATAGGTTGATGCTGAACCACTGAGCACACCGGCCAGGCTATATGTATTATTGATAAGCACAAAATGAACATTTTGAGCAAAGTCTGAAAACATCTTCAAAATAGGTGCATTTTCTCTTATTTTAAAGATAGAAAACATGTATATTAAAAATTTTGGCATTTTAATAATCACAGTAATATTTCAATAGAGTCAGTTGTACATTGCCAAAGACATATATAGTCTTTGGTTTATGACTTCTTCCTCTTGCATAATGCTTTAGATTCATGCATAAGGTTGTGTCTAATTTGTGTAGTTTGTTTCATTTTATTACTGAATAGAGTTTCATTGTGTAGACATGCCATAGTTTGTTTACCCACCTGTTGATGGAAATTTGGGTTTTCAATTTTGGGCTAATATGAATAGAACGGCTATGCACATTCAAATACAAGCCTTTGTGTGAACATATCTTTTCATTTCT
>NW_006344763.1:0-461 GCF_000327345.1 Myotis davidii
ACAGCCGGCGAGTGCCTTCTCCTGTGCAAACTAAATGCAGACACATGATCTCATCCGATCTCCGCCACATTCCTGAAAAGCCAACAGTCCCCGGCCTCATTCCCGACAAAGAAACTGGGACTCTGAGATGAAGGGACTTGTCAAAGCACAGCTAGAGTTCACCTAAAACCAGGTAAATTCCCCAGGGCCTGCCAGCTAGCCTGGTTTCACAAAGTGGAAAAGGAGAGGACAGCGGGGGGTGGAGGTGGGGAGTGGGCAGGGGGTGGGCTCACAGCTCTGGGCCTAGACGTCTGGCTCAAATGTCTGCTCCATCACAAGTTTGTGTGGTACCTCTGTGTTTTGGCAGCCTCATCTGCATAATGGGCATAACCCGATCTACCCCAGGCTCATGGAATCACGGAGAGATTGAATGATAGATTGTGTGTGAGTGGCCTAGAACAGTGATGGCGAACCTTTTGAGC
>NW_006344764.1:0-461 GCF_000327345.1 Myotis davidii
TAAAAAGAAGAAACAGCAAGAATAAGGTTGAAATTTGTGTTCAAAATAAATCTGGATAGGTAGAGATGCATTAAAAATATACATATGTTTATATTTTCATATGTATTCAAAGTCGAGTAGACTATATATCAAGTTATAATGGTGGTTATTTCTTAGTAATGGGATTACAGGGGGGAGGGGTTATTTATTTTCTAAATTTTCTACAATAAATTTTCCTCAGTATAATAATCTGATTGTCTTCTAATTTCCTTTATTCATCTTCCACCCACCCACTTATATAACTGTCACTTTGCCTGCTTTATTCTGAAATAGAAGAGTGCTCATTCAAATTTCTCCCTCCTACCATACTACAAACTACATCATCAAGACAATCATACTGACCATTTTTTCCCTTTACCTTATTTTTAAATTTTTCCCCCATCACCATTTACCCCTCATATACCCTCTTCCACCTCCACCCA
>NW_006344765.1:0-461 GCF_000327345.1 Myotis davidii
TTCTCCAGAGAAACAGAACCAATAGGATATTTACATACAGAGAGAAAGAGATTATTATTATGAACTAGATCACATGATTATGGAGACTGAGAAGTCCCATAATCTGCAGATAACCAGGAAAACCAATGGTGTAAGTTTCAGTTTGAGTACAAAGGCAAGAGAAGACTGATATCCCAGCTCAAAGACCATCAGGCAGAAAGTGAATTCTTTCTTACTACAGCCTTTTGTTCTATTCAAGCCTTCAAAAGATTGAATGAGACCTACCCACATTGGGGAGGGCAATGTGCTTTATAATCAATCAACTCAAATGTTAACCTCATTTAGAAACACCGTCACAGACACACCCACAATAATTTTTAACCAAATATCTGGGCACTCTATGGCCTAGTCAAGTTGATTTGTATTTTTACCTTTTTCTTTTAATGGCATGTGCTGGATGTCTCTATAATTTTGTTCAGATG
>NW_006344766.1:0-461 GCF_000327345.1 Myotis davidii
GGCAATTAATCATGCATCCATCCTGGGGGCGGGGGGGGATCCTAATAGCATATATTTAACAGGTTCCCTTTCTGTGCCCTTTCTGGACAGTTTTATCCTCACAATAGCATCATCACTATTCTAACAGATAGAGTGGGTGGCATCTAGCAAAAGGTTAGTGACTTCTTCCAATTCAAGTACTAAGATTGTACCTTACACCTGCAAACCATTTCAAGGCTTCAAAAGAATTGACCAATTAGTTTCATCAATAGTCAATCTTTGTAAATAACAAATCCGAAACCAAAACTCAGGTAAATCACTGAACTGATCTTTCTTCTCACTCAACGTGACAGAGGTCCTCTGTGACCTTGTGCACCAAAGTCAAAAGCAGAACCAAAATTCTGAGGTTCTGTCTAAATATATGAGAAAAATAACCCAAGCTGGGAACGTATCGCTTTTGCCCCCGATATTCAAGGACAGGT
>NW_006344767.1:0-461 GCF_000327345.1 Myotis davidii
ACTGAGGTATGTGCCCTTGATGGAATCAAACCCACAAACACGTGACCCTTCAGTCTGAGGGCCAACGCTCTAACTACTGAGCCAAACCAGCGAGGGTTATTTTGTGTCAGTTTAAGTAAGTCAATATATCAAAGTTATAATAACCGTGATGACTATAACCATACAGAAAAGTAGATTTGTTTGCAAAAGAAAACATGACAAAAAGTATATTAAAAGATGAAAGTTGTTCAAATAACATTGCTCATTAGTTAAATACAAATCAAAACTTTATACTTATTAGGAAAATAGAAACTAATAAGTGTTATTTAAAAATACACATACACTCACATTAAATTACAAATGCTGGCGAGAGTGTGGAGAAATTTGATCTCTTGTGCATTGCTCTGAGGTTCAACAGTTTGTTCATGCTTCTACGTCTCTGGGTCTACTTTTGATCATCAGTTTATGTTGCTCATTATATT
>NW_006344768.1:0-461 GCF_000327345.1 Myotis davidii
TCAGAGAGAAGTCAAGTACCTAGGTTTCTGAATCACCCAAGGGAAAAGAAGACTAGGGACTAAAAAGAAGCAGGCAGTATGTGCTATTTCAGTCCCCAGCACCTGGCAGCAGATTCGGGAATTCCTGGAAACAGCAGGGTATTGTCGAATTTGGATCCAGGGTTTTCAGATCTAGCTAAGCCTCTCTATGAAGCTTTAAAAGGAGAGGAGAGATCCTGAGCAGGAAAAATCCTTCACCACCATAAAGGCAAAGCTCACTATGGCCCTAATACTAGGGCTACCAGATGTGACATGGGACTATAACCTCTTCATTCACAAAAACAACGGGGTAGCCCTAGGAGTTCTAATCCAGGAGTTTGGACCCAATGTAATAGTTTGAAAACAGGCAAAGACTGGTAGCCTATCTTTCCAAGCAGATTGACCCAGTAGCCTCCGGGTGGCCCCCATGTCTCAGGGCCCTT
>NW_006344769.1:0-461 GCF_000327345.1 Myotis davidii
AACAGAGCTGGCATCTGACTGCCACATTTTTAATCAGTAACTGCTGCTGTTACTGGGGAGGTCGGTGACCTATTTCTCAACTGTTATGAACTAACAAAAGCTTAGTCAAAATGTACATTCCTCCAACAGGAGATCAGAAATGATTTAAAGCAATTTTAGTCTAAAAACATTTACACATTCATAAAAATACTTTAAAGTAATTCATGATGAAGAAAATAAAAGTATAGGTAAACCATAGAAGGTAATGAATGCATTTCCTCTTATGAAGTTTAGCACCGAGTTAACTGACCATAGTGGATGGACTGTCTTAAGTATTAAGTTTTACTTGAACTCTAAGGAGAAAATAAAATTGCTATTTCAAAAACCAAAATCTGCCTTCACATGTTATTGGGAACCTAAATATAAATGACTTAAGGTTTAAGGTGTATTTTTGTTGATTTGTTGTGTGTGTGTGTGTGTGT
>NW_006344770.1:0-461 GCF_000327345.1 Myotis davidii
TTAGCATATTGCCCTTTTATTAGTATAGATTTAAATTTTGATGTAGCTCAAGCTTAGGAGGGACATAATAGAGGGAATTTAAAACAACTAAGAGAAAGACTCCTTCAGGAACAGATAATATAAAGCATTGTTTACAACTCTTGAATTCCTCTTATTCGATCATACATTTTCTTCCTAAATGAGCCTTGTGACTTATAAGAGGGGAATGTTTATGTTTTTATTTTTCTAGTGAGAAAAACCATAGATATTAATTGTAGCAATTTGGTAGAAGAAAATGACATATGAAAAAGAAAAATAGCCTATAATTTCATTATTTGGAGATAACCACCAGTAACATGTTGAAGTAGAGCCATCTAGTCTTTTCTCTATTCAGGTATATCCAAAGTTTGCTCTTCAGTATTTTATTTGGCTTTAAATTTTTCTTCAGTCAAATAATTGAGAACATTAATCTGCCATAATAC
>NW_006344771.1:0-461 GCF_000327345.1 Myotis davidii
TTGTTGTTAGTTTTGTTTCTTGATTTGGAGTTGAGCAAATTGCTGCTTATTTGAAAATGTCTACCTTGACAAGTTCAGGGAAATCTTGATTTGGCAAAAGGCAAAAGAGATTAATGCTGGAAAAGTTGAGCACTCTTACTTTATCCTCAGAGCTTGCTAAGTGCTATGGATAAATCAGTGACATTAGATTTATTACTATTTTATTCTGGACAATTGTAGGGTCTGACATGAAAACAAAAGAGGGAGGGGGAAGAGAGATAAAGGTAGAAAGATAGAGAGAGGAGGAGGAAGAGCTTGCAGATGCTCTATAATTGCAATTTGTCAGATATTCTATTTCAGGGATGTCCTCATCCTTGGAAGGCCGAGTGGATAAAGAAAAGTGCCTGAAGAGAAGGAATGCCTGGTCGGCATGGCTCAGTGGTTGACTTATGAACCACAGTTGGGGGCGTGCGGGAGGCAGC
>NW_006344772.1:0-461 GCF_000327345.1 Myotis davidii
TAATAATAATAATAATAATATGTGAAACAGGGGTAAGCCACAATGGTCCTGGGCCTATCAGGATATCTGACTCTCTACCTATCACCAGCCTGGTTTGAGAGTGAGACAGTAGTTTGGAATCCATGGTCAATATATGTCTTTTCTACTGGTTGTCTAGTAAGAGGGGCCACCTGACCCACTTTGATGCATGTCATACTCTTTGCAAATAGCATTGGGTATTGTTTGGTCATTCTCATTATGGACTATTCCTACAGGTTTCTCAGTCTGTGAGACATACTTTCTTGATCATGCCATTTTGAACACATCTTCAACTTAAGCCCATGTCTGTCATGATACATGAGAGAATGTCCCCAGCAAATTGTGTTTAATTATTTGTGACTGTCTTATGCTTGGTAAACATCTACCTATTCAGCAGATATTTACTCAGTGTCTACTATAAGCAACACATTTACAAGGAAGGG
>NW_006344773.1:0-461 GCF_000327345.1 Myotis davidii
TTATCTTTATTTCTAATCTTACCAAATTGGTGATGGTCATTATCATTGTACACAGTCAAAGTCCACTCACATGTTTCCCAACTGTTTTGTTCAGTATTACTATTAGCTTACTGAGGTTTTACTCACATGTTTCCCAGTTGTTTTATTTAATGATACTAGTTGCACTTTATTGCCCTTAAGAAGTCTTGTGTTCCTTTCCAACATTACTACCTCCCTCTTGCCTCCATGTAACCACTATCCTAAATCCCAATAGGAGAGATCACCTTTGCCTGTTTCTCCCTCACTCTTGAAAGAGCTTTCCACCGCTGTAGACTTAGACTGTAATTATTTTCTCCCCATCTCTGGAATATATGGTAGGCCCTGTACTGTGTGCCTACCTAGTATCCACTTTTGCATTCTCTTGGTGAGAGAATAATAAAGCCAAATAGGCCACCTAGGTATCTCCGTTCCCAGACTTCATT
>NW_006344774.1:0-461 GCF_000327345.1 Myotis davidii
GGAGTCTCCTCAGCTGCCACTTCACAAAAGAGGCACCAGCTGCAAACCAAACTACACACAAGCAGCACCAGGGGTGGCAGCAGTGGAGCGGGAGAGTTAATCGAATATCTTGAAAGTACTTGCTGTTATCTGAAAATCTTATCTTCAAATAAAATAAAAAGGCCCCTGAAATATTGTGAACATTGTGACACAGCTGGTAAGATTCTGGAAGAGAGAGTTAAATTTAACTTACAAATGTTAACTTTAAACCAGCTGAACTCCAAATTATTTCAAAATTTAAAGACTTTGAGATAAGAAGGATATAAAAACCGAGTCTGGATGAATGAAATTTTACTGTTGGACTACTGCAAGTTACCATCAGTAGCAGAACTATGGAAAACATCCTGCGATTCAAAGTGACATATTTATCATCAAATAGCTATCGTGTACCAAAACAATCTTTATAAGAAAAGCAACTGTGG
>NW_006344775.1:0-461 GCF_000327345.1 Myotis davidii
ATACCCATGAGTTTGTACTAATATAAGTAAATGATTCAATAAATAAGTGGGGAGAATAGACAAACCTCCCATGCAAAAGAATCCCAATAATTTATGTTGACACTCGGTCCTCAAAGGGGCAGCGTAACTCCCCATCCCTTAAGTATGGGCTGTCCTTAGTGACTTCCCTCCAAAGAACACGGAATGGAAGTGGGGTAAGAGTAGCTTACAGTGGAAAAACCTGGCACCAGTTCAGCCTGGTGATCAAGGGTAAGACCAACAGTGATTATTGTGTTGATAGCATGTACCCTTGCTAGGATGTGATGAGAATGGCACTTTACTCTTTGATCTTCCTCCCCCAAACCCCTAAGACTAAGAGAAAAAAACATCAAACAACTCTCAAATGAGGTGCATTACAAAATACCTGACCAGTACTCCTTAGAACTGTCAAATGTTGGGATCCAACCCCAGCAGGTCCAGGG
>NW_006344776.1:0-461 GCF_000327345.1 Myotis davidii
CAGGGACAGCGGAGTGTCTTCCAGGAGTGGCACAGCTGGGCAGTGCGTATGGAGGATTAATCTACATCTGGGCGAGGGCACCTCAAAGATTAAGTGACCTGGTCAATGGCAAAAAACAAACACGGGCACGACCTCATCCCAAGTGGGATTTGGACAGCGGTTCCAAGGAACAAGCAGTCCTTTTAGAACACGTTACACAGCAGGTAACAGAGAGTCCTTTCCTCGGAAGAAACAGAACAAAATACTCAAAATCGGTGAAACTTCAGGGTAATTTTGTGAATATTTGATGCATTTTTTAAAGAGACATAACAATTGGAAAACACCACATTCAAAATTCCCTTTGAACATTTTTTCCTTAGGAGTAATAGTCAAACCTCTTAAGAATAACAATAACTGTGCATTGTTATCAACCAAAGAACTTGCATGAATATATATGCATAACCCATGGATACAGATAATAG
>NW_006344777.1:0-461 GCF_000327345.1 Myotis davidii
TCTCAGACTCCGCATACATTGTCTAACTTCCCTACCAAAGTGTTTGCATGCCCAGGCATCCCTTCAGCTGCAAGTTCCACCTGGAGACACCTCTGCAACCGCCTTGGTGCTGCTGGGCCTGCTCTCTCCCCCCATCAGGCTTCCTCCTCTCGCTGCAGTCCCTTTGCTTCCTTTCGCTGGTGGATCGTCTGCTTCGTGGATCTTCCTTCTCTTTGTATTACCTCTTGCTTGCCTCAGGAGCTCCCTGAGAAGGGTGCCTGGGATGAAGGTGTTTGAGACCTTGTCTGTGGCCTATGCGTTCACTTTGAAATTTCATTATGTTGTGCCATGGTTTGGGTCTGTTTTCATCCATAGCCATGGGAAGAACATAGGGCTTCCAGGCTGTAAACTCATTCCTTCAGTTTTGGGAAATATTCTCGAATTTGTTCTTTCCTTCCTTCCTTCCTTCTTCTTCTTTTTTT
>NW_006344778.1:0-462 GCF_000327345.1 Myotis davidii
CAAGCTGAGCTTCTCAAAGCCCTTTGACGCCCCAAAACAATTAATCTGTAACCATATCTTTTCAAAAGGCTCTTACGACCTAACCCTGTGACTATAGGGTTAAATGCATCTAATCTAAATAAAATAATATCCATGTTGCTTCCATTTCTAAATATCATAGAGAGTGTCAAAAGCAGGAAGAATATTAAAAATCTTGCTGACTTCCCCCAGCAACAGGGCAGTCACAGCTCACGTGCTTCCCATGAGCTCTCCACAGACACCACCTGCCTGGCTAACAGAAGCCCCAGATGGCTTGGGCGGTGGGTAGACAGCCTGTGAGGTAAATATATATATAGGCTCCTACCCAAGCCACAAACAAATGAATTGTGACTGGGCTCTTATCCCTTTTCTCTTTGCCTGCGGTTAAAATCAGGCAGGAGACCAAAGGAGAGGTCAGCCGGGAGACTTCCTGAAATTGTTCTT
>NW_006344779.1:0-462 GCF_000327345.1 Myotis davidii
TTTTTTTGGAAGTATAGCTTAAATTTAAGTTTAGAAAAGTAAATTGACCCAGAAAATATATAATGGTGTTAAGTTGAAGAGAAGGGACTTTTCAAAGATAAAATATATAGAAAGGAGTAAAGAAAAAAAAAATCCAAAACTGTTTTCCCCAAACATTTCCAATTGATATGAGATATAGATTCCCCAAGATTTGTATTTTATAGTATGATGCATTGCATTATATCAAGCTCCATTACATTAAAATCAATAGTAAGGCTGCTAAAATAAAATAATTTAGTCATTGTCTCTCCAAAAATATTGCCAACTATTTTCCAGTACAGCATTGGTGCCTCAAGATTAAAACAAAACAAAACACTAATTCAACAAAACTTGTAAAATTGTTCACTATGCTTTTAGATAAGCCATGTGTCGTATTTTTGTTCATTATACCTATTTCCCTAAGAAACATCCTATATAATAAAA
>NW_006344780.1:0-462 GCF_000327345.1 Myotis davidii
TAAGTCTAAAATGCAATATAGTCCTTTGTTAATTAAGTAGTTGATTATCTGTCCTTTAACTTCTCCACCCATGCCCCACCTTCCCACTCCCATGGCTAATATTACTGGAGAGCTTGTATTGTCTTTGAAATAGTAGTCAAAAACACCACCACCACCACCACCATCAAAAAAGATGACACTACAGATATCTCAATTAGTTTCTTAATACATCTTTACCTCTAATAAAATTCCTGACAAAGGTAAAACAAAGTTAGAACTACTGATTCAAAGGTCACCTATTAATATTATCATATACCAAAGCTTGTCTGAACTTTGGAGATTATCTTCTCCAACTGTCTGATTTTATGTGTAAGAACATGGAAACTAGCTCAGTGGTTAAGCATAAACCTATAATCCAGGAGATCATGGTTCGATTCCCAGGCAGGGAATATGCCCTGGTTTTGGGCTCAATCCCCAGTGTGG
>NW_006344781.1:0-462 GCF_000327345.1 Myotis davidii
TTTTTTTTATTATTTTGGTCTGACATGCCTTGGTTTCTCAGAAGGCGGTCACTGATGTTCTCAAACTCTCCCTGATCTTGCCAGACCCTCTACTTCATGTGTACTGAGCACTCCTGAGAGGGAGGGACTGCCAGCTGTGTGACCCCGAGTGAGCTACTCAACTTCCTGAGCTTAGTCTCTTTGGCTCTAAAAGATGAATAATAGTACCTGCCTCATGCAGCTGTGAATGAGGAATAAATCAGTGCTTTTTAAAAAAGGCCTTGGCACAAAGTAGGTACTCAATAAACCTCAGTCTTTATTACCCCTGTTATACAACAAAGCTTTCCCCTGGTGTCAATAATGATCGTTTTGTTCACCCTTTTTTTCTTACAAGCAAAGCCTTAGTTCAGAATGCCTGAGTCTCTTAGATCTGAAGAGGAAATAATTTCCTTTCTAATGCCTAACCCTTTTAAGTTTGGTCTC
>NW_006344782.1:0-462 GCF_000327345.1 Myotis davidii
ATAGCCGTGCTGGTTTGTGCCCGCTGCAGTAACACACACTTCCAAGGGGTCATTGTCTCCACTGAAGGTCAGTTTTCAATTATTTGTATTTAAAGATAAATGATATCTCTTTATTCACGGAGGAACACTTTCTGAAGGCTATTAAGTGAATCTTCAATTTAACATATATATCTTTGGAAGGTGTACTGTCATCTATGGGAGAAAATGGGTAATCAATTCAATCATCATAATCAATAGGTATTTATTAATGCTAATTTTGTTATTATATAATTAGAATAGAATTCTTTATATGTTTCTGTATTTCTGTCAATATTCTGTTTACCTAAATCACCACTTTCTTCTCATTTGGTGTAATTCAATTATCTCCTAATAATTTTATCTCCTAATTGTCTTTTCTCTTTAATTTTTAATTTCTTAATTTTTAAGAATATAAATGAGCCCTAGCCAGTTTGGCTCAGTGGA
>NW_006344783.1:0-461 GCF_000327345.1 Myotis davidii
AGAGGGTGCAGGCCAGGCTGAGGGACCCTACCTGCGCACTAACCCATGCACCAGGCCTCTAGTTATATGATAAAAGGTCTGATGGAACAATCATTTTTTAATAATAGATTTTGTGTTTTAGATTCACAGCAAAAGTGATACAGAAACTTCCCATGTAAACTCTCTTCCTAGTCCTACACATGCATAGCCTTTTCATTTATCAACACCTCCCCCCAGAGTGGTACATTTGGTACCATTGAAGGAACTACATTGACAAATCATTATCACTTGCTTTAGGTTTCACTCTTAATGTTGTACATTCCACAGTCTTGGACAAACTCGTAATGACATGTATCTACCATCATAGTATACAGAGTAGTTTCATTGCCCTAAGAATAATCTGTTCTCTGCTTTTGCCTCCCTTCCTCACTTAACATCTGACAACTATTATCTTTTTACTGTTTCCATAGTTTTGCCTTTTC
>NW_006344784.1:0-461 GCF_000327345.1 Myotis davidii
TTCTTTCTCTGCATGCCTTATTTTTTTAAATTCTAATGTAGCCTGCTGAAAACAATTTACAATTCGAATTAATGTTCATACTAAGTGTTGCTAAAAACAATTTACAATGCTAATTAATGTTCATACTAAATGTTGCTAAAAACAATTTACAGTGCTAATTAATGTTCACACTAACTGTTGCTAAAAATAATTTACAATGCAAATTAATGTTCATACTAAATGTCATTGGGGGGTGGTTGGTGGTGTTGAGTGTGGAGTCAGTTGCTAGAGCAAAGCTTCTGGACTTGAGTATGCAAAGACTCACAGGAAACTGGCTAAGATTTTGACTCTTGGGTCCCACCTCCTGAGTTCTAGCAGATCTGGGGCAGGCCCAGCATTGTGCAGGCTCACAGGTGGTTCACTGGCCACACTTTGAGAAACTCCAGACAGGCACAACATTTGTATGAAGCAAACTGGTACTT
>NW_006344785.1:0-462 GCF_000327345.1 Myotis davidii
TGGAAATCTGAAGACCTACAGTTTTATGGGTAGTCCTGAGGCATGCTGCCTAGTACCCACGAAAATAAAATAAAGTCCTCCTGTCATTTAAGTAAGGGCTGAAACTTCATCCACGAGATTGTCTTATCCATCCTAGTTTCCTAGGGTCAGGCTTATACATCATTAAATGCTGTTCTTAATTAAAGTGTGAAGGGCATGGTGATCAATATGCACATATGGAGGTGAGCTATAAGATCCAAGGTCAGAGGCTTATCTGGACCACACCCATTGTTTCACTTCATCAGGACCTGATCTCCCCATCATAGGAAATATTAAAAAATACATAAAGATTAAGGAGGCCCTGGCTCACTGAAAGAGCCTCTTTTTTGTTGGCACCATTATGAAAACCTGTCCATTTAGAATACTTTGGTAGCTAAAATAAAATATTATTTTGCTTCTGCCCTAACCAGTTTGGCTCAGTGG
>NW_006344786.1:0-462 GCF_000327345.1 Myotis davidii
ATGGGTTAATGCTCAACCACTGAGCCACACTGGTCAAGCTCAAAATATTTTTATTGAAGAATTCTATCTAGTCATAAAAATGCACATATCAGAAGGGTATAACTCACTGAACTGTAAACATTAAACACAGTGCAATTGTAACGGACTGCAATGCTCTGTCTCTCTGACTCCATCTTGTTCAAGCCCGTGTTGTTCTCATGGCCTTGAGGCTAGTAATTCCTGCCTTGTTTGGCATATAGACATGCTAATCATCAGAGGAATTCTGCCTGAGCTCCAGTTTCCCAAAATCTGCTCTTCACACTTCCCCTTAACTTGCCTTAAAAAGAAACCTGAACTCTGTACCTTTGGAAGGTGGATTTGAGGAGCTTACTACGCTTCCCATCTTCTTGGTTGGCACCTTCTCGATCTATGAACCTTCCCTTACTCCAGACTCTGATGTTTTGCGTTTTGATGCCTTGGGCA
>NW_006344787.1:0-462 GCF_000327345.1 Myotis davidii
AGTCTGCCCCCGAGTCACAGTGACTCCAGGCAGAAACCAATCCACCATCAGGCCATCCCCTGTCGACCTGGAGCCAGGCCTAGGGAAAGTTCCACTGCTGCTTGAATGGCATTTGGGACGGGAGCAAATGTTCTACACGGTGCCACCTGTTGACTCTAATCAGACAAATGAAGGAGCAGGGCATGTTTCCACCATTTGGTTTGGTTTTATTTTAGTCCCCAAGTCCCTTTGCTCTCATTTGAAGGCCTGGCACTTTCTCACTCGCAAAGCACATCCTGCCTCATCCCTGAGCCGCCTCCCCAGGCTGAAGCGCCCCCGGCTGTGAGCGTCCAGAGGGACACCCGGTCCAGCAGTCCCTCTGTAACATCACAGAGGCCACCTCTTTGTCTTGACGTACTTAAGATCGTCTCTCTTTATAAATACATTAATGAAGTTAAGCTTCAAAATCTCATCCAGACCTTC
>NW_006344788.1:0-462 GCF_000327345.1 Myotis davidii
ACATATGCCAGGGAGCAAGATCTCAAATTCTCCCAAATGTTCCATCCTGGGGTGTTTTGGTGCCTGTTGGTTTCCTGAGTTATGAACCATTGCTTCTGCTATCCTTGGAGCCCCTTCTCATTCCATTCCCTACTGATTACCTTTTTTGCTAGTTTCATCTCCTAGGAAACTACTCTGTAAATCAGAGCACATCAGCATCTAGAAATTGAGCCCTTTTGAGGAATAACTCCCTTGGTCCTTAAAGATTCCAGGAGCCTCTAGGGTGAAGAAAAATGCTCTTGAGAATTGTTCATCTGAAAGGAAGTACAAGCCAGGAAAGTCAGTATTCAAACTTATCTGTCTTTCATTTTCCCTATCTTATATATTTTCATATTGTACATTTGCATAAGTTGACAATCCCTGTGTAGAGACAGGTAGGTGGCACCTACAGTCTAGACCAGTGGTCAGCAAACTCATTAGTCA
>NW_006344789.1:0-462 GCF_000327345.1 Myotis davidii
ATACATTGCCATGAATTCACTCTTTTTTCCCTTTTCTATATAATTTGATGCCATTCTCTCCTCCCTTATTTTTATATTATTCTATAAATCTTTCCTAAGGTATTAAAGCTACTAAATGTTCTACCTATGAATGTGATACCCATTGCTTTATCACTTATTCTATTCCTTTTATCTTTAAATACATCAATTCTTAGAATCATAGAATTTTTAAATCTACATATAACATAAAAATTACATTTGAAAATCTGGTTCAAATTTGCATTTTGCATGTATCTATCAATACAGCCTCCCCCAACTTCTCACTCAAATACTCACGAAGGCTCAGAAAGAAATTAAAATTTACATCATTGACAAACACTATACCTGGCACATAATCTAGTACCAACAGCTGAAATACAGATGGAAGTGAAGTGGAGAAAATTGACAATAGGAAAAACAATATCAAGAAAAAGAAATCACAAC
>NW_006344790.1:0-462 GCF_000327345.1 Myotis davidii
TCTTTCCTGCAAGGGCTGTGTTCCTCAACTAAGATCCTCGCTTCTTTTGAGGTGCCTACTCTTTATGATTTCTCCTTCTTTTGGGTTCTGGTAGCCTTTTCAGCCCATCATCCTTTTGAGGCTATAGCAGCTCTGATGCTGCTAGCTTGGGTTCCTTAAATCCTTTGTTCCCTTATCCCTGTATGCTTGTTTGAAGATAAGCCTAATGCTCTAGATCACCAGGGTTGGATAGATTCTTTCAGGCTAAATCACTTTCCTGGATTCCTTCTTTCACTTTGACTTCTGTAAATTCGTTACTTTCTTGCCATCTCAGCAACTCTCTTAACATGGTCGCCATTGTGTATTGTTTAACTTTTGTACTCATTGCATTGGGAGTGTCATTAGCATATCAAATCAACAGGCTTGCCCTCCAGAATATCCCAATCATTGGTTGGACACATGACACAGGCTGAGACAATTTTA
>NW_006344791.1:0-462 GCF_000327345.1 Myotis davidii
CCCACCTCAGAGCTTTTGCATCTCTTGGGTCTTTCGCCTGAAAAGCCCTGATCTCTTTGAGGTTTTTACTACACCTGTTTGGCGAATCCTGCCCTGACCACCCTATTTAAAGAGTTTTCTCCTTGTCACATAATGTATTTTACTCACTTGTTATCTCTTAGTTTCCTCACAATGTATACATTTCATAATGTATACACTCCACAGTGTATGCTTTACGAGGGCAGGGACTTTTGTCACTCTTTTTTCCGCTGCTGTTTTTCAGTACCTAGAACAGTGCCTGAGACATAATAGTTCCTCAATAAATATTTGATGAATGAAGTAGGTAGAAATGCCATCAATCTAAACTTTTCTCTTTGGGGCATTGGAGTGTGGAAGGAAGAATGCTTGCTTCCACTCATGAGCATGTGTGTATGCTCTTTAAAAGGATAGAAGCCAAAATAAAAAGTTTTCTTACATTTTCTA
>NW_006344792.1:0-462 GCF_000327345.1 Myotis davidii
TCCTATTTTTCTGAGTAAAAATGACTCTTCCTCTCCGATCTAGATCTGGAGTGGTTTGCATGTGCAGAATCCCCAGAGCCAATTTCACATTTTGGTAGGAATTGCCTGGGATCTTTGGTTCTTCCAGCTCTTATTTATTTAATTAAGAGGAAGAAACAGAATTTAATCCTTTTTATGAATGCGGTTATTTACATGAGAGACCATGCCCTGTGCCTGCACAGCTCCCAGAAACTCTAGCACTTCTTTGGTCGATGGAGCATTTCTGAACCTATCTATACATCTGGGATGAAATATGCTACAACCAGGACCTCTACACGTTGTTGTCTTGGGAACTGAAGTCTGTGTTTCTTAATACAGTGAGAGAAAAGTGACTGTTAGAGGTGGAGGAAGTATGGAAGTCATGAGGCCTGGTCAGACAGACAATAGTTCTCAGGCACTGTGTGTGTGTGTGTGTGGGGGGGG
>NW_006344793.1:0-462 GCF_000327345.1 Myotis davidii
GCGACCCACAGGTTGAGAACCGCTGCAAAGTGTCCTATTCCTCTAGATTAGAATCTCCAGGAAAGTTTATCTTATTTGCAACCAAAATCTGAGCCTAAAGGAGTTTCGGGCACAAAGTAGTTGTTTTCTAAATGTCTGTTGATTAAATAAATGAAAGAACTAACCTCACTTTATTTCTCTGCTAGATCATACCAAACACCCTTCCTTCTCTTATTCGCAAATATTGTGAATTACAAACACCTTGTCTCCTCTGCTCTAGTTTGGTTTTTGTTTGTTTGGTTTGGTTTGGTTTTTGCCTGTTTGGTATTTGGCCACCGTCTCAGACCATATTTTAGCTATGCTAACGGGGGTTCCTAAAGATTACAATTATTTAGAAACAACAAGCACAGTAAACTAGGCACAGTAAACAGAGACGAGACATGCCATTCAGATGGCCTATAGCAGTGATGGCGAACCTATGAC
>NW_006344794.1:0-461 GCF_000327345.1 Myotis davidii
CATTGATGTTTCTATTTCTCTTCCTCTCCCTTTTTCCCTGAAATCAATGAAAAACATATTAAAAAAAAAGAAAAGAAAACCCTACCCTAACAATGCTTATGAATTGTATAAAACAATGATATATCTAAATAGTGGGACATTAATAGGTTTCAAAAACTTAAAAGCAATTGTGCAAGGTTTTTATTTGTAGAAGGGGAAGGGCAATAAACATATCCACTTTTTTGTATTTTTTAATCCTCACCCGAGGTATATTTTCCATTGATTTTCCTTTTTTTAGAGAGAAGGAAAGGGGGAGAGACAGAGAGACACATTGATGTGATTGATGTGAAAGATATACATGAATTGGTTGCCTCCTGCAAGTACCCCGAATGGGGCCGGGGACCAAGCCTGCAACCAAGCATGTGTCCCTGATCAGTATCAAACCTGGGACCCTTCAATACAATGCTCTATCCACTGAGCCA
>NW_006344795.1:0-462 GCF_000327345.1 Myotis davidii
TAAGAGGATTCACAAAAGTCTCTCCCAGTGAGTTCATTTCTATTTTATTATATAACTGTGTCACCTTAGCTGCAAATGAGCTGAAAATATGTTTTATTTATTTTAAGTTGAATATTATTGCCTTTTTAAAAATTAAGGGTCTTTTCTAGTGAAGGAGAATCATCTTATGGCATTATGACATTATCTGTGAATGCCACACAGGCCAGGTGAACTCATTGGCCATGGCATAGATATTCCTATAGATCCTCATTTTATGTCATCACTTCTAGGTAAAGTGAGCAATGAAGATGTTCTCCTCAAAGTCTCTCTACTCGGAAAAATGTTTTTCCTCATGATGCTTCAGGAACATCCCTTTGTGGAACAAGTTTAGCCTGAAATCCAACATATAAACCATGCCATATCTTCTTCCTTTTCAATCCAGCAGACATAGTGAAATGGCTTGGAGAAAGTAAGGCAGATTTT
>NW_006344796.1:0-462 GCF_000327345.1 Myotis davidii
AAAGAAACAGGCTAGCATAACCCTTCTGTTACAATTAGTATTAAATAAAGGCTAAAGAAATAATATGCTTTCCACACCAAGGAGTTTTTGCAAAACAGGTTTTCAGCTGGGTCATTTTTATTCCAATTAATTAAAGACACCATTGGACTAACAGCACTGTCTAGAAAACTATGTTGCAGCAGGCATTAGAGCTTCAATTTTATGTCACTTATTTTCTTAAAGGACAAAATACAAAATTACTTAAACTTGATGATAAAGGCAGTGACACTACAAATGAGGACACTGAGAGAAAGGCAAAAAGTTATAAATACCAAAGAGATAAATACTTATTTTGAAAATATAATACATTTTGGGAAAAACTCAGTACTCAAATATTAGTTGTGTCAAATTAACTGGAAACAGAGATATTAAATGACAATTATATATTAAGCTGCTGTAAGAAAGAAAGAACTCTTACCATTT
>NW_006344797.1:0-462 GCF_000327345.1 Myotis davidii
ACGCTCTATCCACTGAGCCAAAGCAGCTCGGGTAGATCTAACTCTTAATACTATAGATTAATTTGCCTGCTTTTGAATTTTATAGAAATGATTTCATGGAGGATACACTAGTTGTATCTGACTTGTTCAGCTCATTTATTACACTTGCGAGAATCACTCCTATTGTAAATAGCAGCAGTTTGCTCATTTTCATTGCTTTATATTCTGTTGTATAAATATTCCACAATATATCCATTCCATTGTTGATGACTATTTAGGCTGTTTCCAGTTTTGGACTATTGCACACAATACTTCCAAGACCACACTTGTCAATTTGATTTGGCACACATGGTATGTGTTTCTGTTGGGAGAATTCTTTAAAGTGACAGTCTTCACCTTTTAATTAAAGTGCTTAGTGTAGATACATTAGTATTATTACTTTAAAAGCTTTTGCTCTTGCCGAAACCGGTTTGGCTCAGTGGA
>NW_006344798.1:0-462 GCF_000327345.1 Myotis davidii
GGATGCTTTGAATCAATCTAACATTTCTTTTTTTTTTTAAGTAAGTATTAACACATGGAGAAATGAGATCTTGAAAACACAATGCTAACACATACAGGGGCCTTTTGTTATATGCATGTATTAGCTAAATACAGTTCAAAAGTAGCAAGTTCTGCTTCTGGAAAACAGCAATTTCTCCTTAATAGGGAAGCCATACAGTGGCCTAAATTCTGCCCCCTGCTAGTTACCTGTAGCAATAGAAGCAAGAGATACACACTTTACAGGGTGAGATTGGGCCACGTCATGTGTGGATGGTGTCCTTTACCAGGAGTGAGGTGGCAAAAACATTTACTAGGAATGGCCACAGAGTTCTAGAAACGGCTTGAAACAAAAGAGTATCATCTGTGAAGCCACCGTGGGATCCAGCAGTCTTGCAGGGCGCAGACTGATCTAAATAAAAATATCTCTGTCTGTGAATTTAAT
>NW_006344799.1:0-462 GCF_000327345.1 Myotis davidii
AAAAAAAAAAAATTAAAACAGGAAAGATGTAGTGATAATAAACAAATACCATTTTCTTTAAAAGATCACATATTTAAACAAGAGGTAACTATCTGTACCAAAAGACTGGCAAATATATTCACTTCAAGTGGTATAGATTAAAGTATCTTATTTTTAAATATGGTTGCATTAATTTCATGATTCTGCATTGGTAACTGATGACCTACTTGTACAAACTACGAAGAGATTAGCAACCTTCCAATGTATTAGGATAATGAAGAGTTGGAAGAACTCAAGACATGTGACAAACATATTCTTTTTATTTTTTAATTATCTTGACCATTTAATAGTCATGTAGCTTTGGCAAGACAACAGGACCTTGCCATCAATTAATTGGCTGTATGGATATTAATGTCATTTTATTTGAATAGGAATCTAAGGACTCTTCCAGATTGAATATTCTGTAATCTTGAACTTCTAGGT
>NW_006344800.1:0-461 GCF_000327345.1 Myotis davidii
AAGAAAGAAAGAAAGAAAGAAAGAAAGAAGCTGCCTTTTTAAAACTTCTCTGAGTATTTATACCACTTTGTTTTTCACCCACACGAGGGAAATAACAAGAGGTCCTCTGATGAATGTTGCAGATCGCCATGGTTACGGTTCAGAGATGCAGCAAAAAGCAATTATGGTGGAACAGAAGAGCGAAATGCATCTCTTTGTCAGAATTTCATAACAGCTGTAATAACACGAGAGCACCCAAATGAATGTAAAATAACTGAAATATTGTGGCATGTTAAATGCCAGCACATTAAAAAATTGTATTTCAATGTCACATTATTTAAGACGACAGGAAGCATTAATTCCAGCGGCACCAAGGAGCTTGTTAAGAGATACAGGGCGGGGGAGGTAACCCACCATTCACACAGGGAAGAGACTTCAACACGATGTATGAAATACAATGCTGTCTGGATGGGGGGGGGGGG
>NW_006344801.1:0-462 GCF_000327345.1 Myotis davidii
CTAGTATTAGAAGGTGATAGGGTATTTATAAAAGAGGAGCTTGTATTAGGTGAATAGGTTTATCAATAGAATAGTCAAAGCAGTACCCATAGGGAAGATGACCCGGGCTCAGAGGCTGAAGAAGTTGGCTATGTGGGTTTCCATGTGGGAATGGAAAAGAGAGAGGGAACAGTCAGTACAAAATCTAGCCTGTGGAGAAAACCTTGGAGCCTTTAAGGACCAGCGGTAGGTGAGCATGGCTGGAACTGGCTGAGAGAGGGAGAACCTAAGACGTGAGGTCAAAGAGGTGACACAAGAAGACCATAGAGCTGTGCTGGCCATCACACAATTCTTGACTTTCACTCTGAGGAAAATTGGGATTTGTTTCAGGAGTGTCATAAATTCACTTACATTTTAATTTGGGACCTGATTGCTAAAGGATTTGCTGTAAATTCTCTTGAGATTATATGGGCTCACTTTTAT
>NW_006344802.1:0-462 GCF_000327345.1 Myotis davidii
GCCTCCAGAACTATGAGAAATTTCTGTTGTTTATGATGCCTGTGTAATTAGCTAGTTATTAATAATAAGAAAGAAGTAAAAGGGAAGGCCAGACACTATAGGCATATCATTTGAGCAGCTTCACCAGGAAACTGCAACTTTGCACTCTGCAGGAAAACTCGGGCCTATTCCCTGCAAAACACTGAGGGAAAGAAATGGAAGATAGAAACATGTCCACTAAAGCTGGGATGACACAGGGAAGATACTTTTCTGTCAGTCACACCTGGGAAAAGGAATCATTGTCCACAGTGGGCATGGCCATTACAAACCCACAAAAATTTGGGAATACATAATCTTCTAAACAAAGGAGTTCACTTGCCCTCTCTTTTTCTAAATATGTTTATTGATTTTAGAGAAAGAAGAATGGAGAGGGAGAGAAACATCCATGTAAGAGAAACATCAATCAACTGCCTCCTGCACTCC
>NW_006344803.1:0-461 GCF_000327345.1 Myotis davidii
AAGATGTCCAGCCTCACGCAAACCAGGGAGAGCAGGTGACCAGCTGTCCCGGTCGCGTGGGACACAGGTTTCTGGAGATGTGGGGCGCCCAGAATCAACCCAAAGATTCCCAAACCAGCTGCGTGTCACCCTGAGAGAAGGCCACATTAAAGCACCATGCTCTTCCACGCCCACGTCTTAGGCATGTTTGGGTGGATGAATATATCTGTGTGTGTATGAGGTGAGATAGATGGATGTAGGGATGGGTATGTATGTGTTTGTATGAATGTATGTATGTGTAATTATATGTATCAAATGGTTAGGTGGATGCATAACTATGTTTACCTCTGTTCCTTGAATTCACCTCAGAAATAGCTGGTCCCTAATGACTTAAATAAACCTTTCAACCTGTGTTTATTACATATGTGTCTGAAAGATTTTGAAATATTTTTAAATTACAATTTGAAAATAGGGATGAGTGT
>NW_006344804.1:0-462 GCF_000327345.1 Myotis davidii
GGCAGCTTTCCTCCAGACAGAAGTGCTGGTAGAAGCCATTGGTCCTTTTCTGAGCACTCCTCCTGCAAGTACAGGTGAGGGTCATATCTGTGTCTCCATCAATCAGGCTAACACAGTTCACTCTGCCCTGGTGGTTCCCTGAGACTCTGCCCATCCAAATTGCTGGCCTACCAAAGCTGCTTCCAGTGGTGTTTTCATACAAACAACCTATTTTGGCTCATGCTATGGACTATCACAAAAATCTCACAAACAAGCATCATCTATCCTTAGCATGCTCCACACCCCTGGCAAAACATCCCCAAGCCTGGTAATAGCAGCAGCTGGACTTGGTTCACAGCTGGGCCTCTCCTGTGCAACTCCAAACCCAGAACAAGTGGTGACTACCTGCAGATCACTTTGTAGCTCATTCTGAGTGGCCCCAGGCAGGGCACAGGCAGTAGCTGATCTTGGCCTACACCCCCC
>NW_006344805.1:0-462 GCF_000327345.1 Myotis davidii
AAAAAAAGAAAGTAAGAAAAATGTGTGTGTGGTGGGTGGGGAAGGAGGGGGAGCAGGTCCTGTACCTTTGCCAGCTGCTTGGATTCAAAAGCTCCATATTTTGTCTTTACAAGGGGGAGGGGCTGTATTCCTCCCTGTAGTTTCAGAAAAGCATGGCTAAAAATGAGATTCTTCAGGCTGCAGTTGAAGGGGTAGAGTTTATGGGTAGTGTTGAGAACGCCTATTTACTGCAGCGATTGAACAGGCTTTGGAAGAAAGAGTCCTTGGTGAGAGAGTAAGCAGTCCTGTATTCAAGAAAATTTAATTCTTACCTGTCACAATGAAGGCTACCTTTAGCTCCATCTCTTTAATGGTGATGCCCTCACTGGAGGCTGACAGGAGTGTTGGGCCCCATCAGTTTAAGGCCATTGTATGGGTAGGCTGTGGTCCTGGGGATATTTCAGTCCCTGTGACAGTCCCTCT
>NW_006344806.1:0-462 GCF_000327345.1 Myotis davidii
CATCCCACATTTTAAGAGGTCCGGATTTGGGGCATCTCCAGGGCTGATTAATCTGATGGCTCAGCAGTGTCATCAGGGACACACGTACCTTCTATCTTTCTGCTCTTACCAAGCCCAGCGTGATGGTTCATCCCCAAGGTGCTCTCTGCACAGTTTAAAAGACAGCAGTGCTTAGTGCCATATCCAAAAGTGACAACATGCACTGAAGAAGAGTGTCTCTCCCTATATGTCTATTTTAACCTGTGAGCCCCCAGCAGTCTTTCCTCATATTTCATTGACCTGAATTGTATCATATGCCCCCTCCTAAACCAGCCCCTGGCAAGAAAACTATGATAAACACATTGGGTTAGATTAATGAGGATTTACTGCTGGAAGGGTGAAGTGCAGAACAAAATCCAGGTTCTGCCAGGAATGAAGAAGGTAAGCAATCAACCCTCACTTTGCAGTAGTGTTTCTTCTGTT
>NW_006344807.1:0-462 GCF_000327345.1 Myotis davidii
CAGAGAAGCATTAATAAAGCTATCACTTGTGATAACCTAGAAGGTAGAGAATATAACTAACGAACTTGTGATTTTAGCAAAGTGGGAAAGCAAGTGTTGATAACTTTGGGTATTTGATAATGGCTGTTTTTGACAAGGCACAATAAGAAGGAAATGAGCTCACAGAAGAAATAGCCATTTTGCAAGCAGAATTGAAAGAGAGTTTGGAGAGGCCATAAATTCCACGATTTGCAGGTTAGAAAATAGAACTGTTTCTCATCAGCAAACATTAAAAGATAAAACTGAGAAGCCTTGAGCTACAAGGCTCAGTTAAGATGCACTCTTGGAGCAAATATGAAATCAAGTAGCCTGGTCAGCCCATTGTTAAAACTCTAATGGAGTATAAAAGAGGCGAGATCAAGTGTTGTAAGGAAACTAACACTTCACCCATCAGAGGAAGATGTACATAGGATGCCTAAAATC
>NW_006344808.1:0-462 GCF_000327345.1 Myotis davidii
CCTTCCTTTTCAAGAAAGTAATCCTCTAAGGGATAACAAGCCAAGATGCAGCACCTGAAATAAAAAAGGAAGTTATTCACTGAACAAGGATTTATTGTTAAACTCAATTTGTCCGTTTATTGTTATAAAATTTTTTTCCAAGTACTTTTCATTCCCTAAAATCAAGTAATAGTTTTACTTAAAAATTTAACTTTGAAGAGACGTTGCCAGTGTAGTTTAATTTCAACTATTTTTAAACCAAGATCAATTAATTATTTTTCATAATTGCCTATGGGCTTTTCTGTAGATGCAATATGCTCCTTTGCTTTCATGGATATTAATTATTCTTAAAGGTCTCCTCTGGTTTCTCTAGCAACTGTTTCTTCAAAATTTATCCATTTATTATCTCTTTCACAGTGTTGATATGTCTCATCTAATTTTTTAAAAAAATAAATATATTTTTCTTGATTTCAGAGAGGAAAG
>NW_006344809.1:0-462 GCF_000327345.1 Myotis davidii
TTTTGCTGTGAAATTAAGCAATGGATAACATATGATCTACTTAAATCTTTCCACTTTTTTTAAAAAAAAGTTACTGTATAGTTGTCATACAACATTATATTAGTTTCAGATGTAAAGCAGTGATTCAACATTTACATACCTTATGAAATGATCATCATGGTAAGTTTAGTCACCATACAGAGTTATTAAAATATTTTTGACTGAATTCTCTATGGTATACTCTATATACCATGACTGTTTTTATAAGTGGCAGTTTGTACTTCTTAATCCCTTTCACCTATTTTGAGAGTCCCCTACCCCTTGCTCTCTGGTAATCATTATTTATTCTCTGTCTTTATGAGTCAGTTTCTGTTTTGTTTGTTTATTTTCTTATTATTTTTTAGATTCCATGCATAAGTATTTGTCTTTCTCTGTCTTATTTCTCTTAGTATAATACTCTCTAGGTCCATCCATGTTGTCACA
>NW_006344810.1:0-462 GCF_000327345.1 Myotis davidii
ACTTGTGGAAATTCACTGAGCTGTGTCCTTTAAGATCCATGCACGCTTCTGTACCGGTGTTATACCTCCATTGAAAAGTTTATTTATAAAAGGAATAGAACATGATGTTCTATTATTAATATCCCTGCACTGGAAGCTACCCATATGTCCATCACCAACTGATGGGATGGTCACAGGATGGAATACCACGGAGAAACAAGGATGGGCGAATCACACCTGGATACAGGAGGACCTGACACATACAATGTTGAGTAAGGAAAGCCAGATGCAGAAGAGCACATAACATGTCACATTTTCTGTATAAAGTCCAAAGGCTAATCTGTGCTGTCAGAAATCGGGACAGTGGCTGCCCTTGGCGAGGAGCAGGGACTAGAAGCAGCAGGGCAGGGGCTCTTAGCTGTTTCTGCCTCTGGGTCAGGGGTGGGGAACCTTTGTTCTACCAAGGGCCACTTAAATAATTAT
>NW_006344811.1:0-462 GCF_000327345.1 Myotis davidii
AAGGGCCAGAAGGTTGAGAACCACTGTCCTATGCACTGGGCCAACCAGCGGGCCAGATTCCCTGGGACTGGGGGCTCCCAGCTGGGCTTTCAGGGCTCCAACTGGGAAAGTCCCGGGCAAACTGGGATGACCTGGTCGCTCTGAAGAACCCCTCCTCCCGTGATGGCTCCCCATTCCCAGGCCCTTACTAGCACGCAGCGCCGAAGCTAAATGATTTAGAACCGAACAGGAATGTAGGCGGCTTTCCCTTCCCGCAAAACTGCTCCGTATCGGAGCCACCGAAATGTCATAGTTCCCCCTTCAACAGAGAAGCAAACTGTTCTAATCTCTATCTATCCCAGCTTTGAATGAGGCATCACCCACACTCGCCAGGGAAGGTGTCCAGATGTCCGGCGATGGCCACCACCCCTGTTCAACTCAAACAAACAAAAACCTATAAAGAGGGATTTCACTAATTCACTC
>NW_006344812.1:0-462 GCF_000327345.1 Myotis davidii
TAATTAATGACAAAAATCAAATGAGACTACAACTGATTTTCATGAAAGATTGCAAGCAGAGAACTTGCATAGAAAGTTGCATGTTGAATTTAATATAAATTTGGTTTCTATGAGTTGTCACTATATACCCACTTATATGTCACCATTTAAGGAAAGAGGATGTGGAACAGTATTGATACAGGTCAATATTAAGCCCTTTGATCTTCCTCATGATATATGTGATGTGTTGTTTTAACCTCATGATATATGTGATGTTGTCCTCTTCTTAATTTTCCTACTCAAAAAAGAGTAATCCAGCAGTAATTATAATTCTAGAGTCCTCACATAAGTGACTGAGAATAATTTTCATGAGTTTGTTTCAGCTGTTTTTGCACTTTTGCATATGGCACATCCACTCTTCACATGGTAATGTCTTCTGTGAGCAGAAGGCTCTCACTCTCAGGGCCTAACAGATTCAGGTAC
>NW_006344813.1:0-462 GCF_000327345.1 Myotis davidii
TTTGAAACAGCTTTCTACATAATTTCCAGAATATAGGAGTGATGTCTCAGTGTGTCCAAAGGCTTTCCTGAAGCATTTACAGCATTGTAGTAGTGAATTCCCAGTGTTGTGAAACAGATTCCAACACAGTTTCTCGCTATTACCAGTGATGTGCTAGTGTTTTCTTATTCTTTTCTACAATGTCTACACCTGTACAGCTATGAATACACATGTTTACTAACACTGTTCTACATTATCCTTGTATTAACAACAATTCACAATTGTTTTCAAACTGGTTACTGGAGCATTTATACTGCTGTAGTAGTGATTTCCCAGTGTTATGGAACAAATTCCAAAAGAGTGTCTTGCATTTATCAATGATTTCCAAGTGTTTTCACACTCTTCAATAGTTTTCCAGCTCTGTAGCAGTGAATTCCGTGTTTTAAAACAGCTTTTTACATAATTTCCAGATTATAGACAGGA
>NW_006344814.1:0-462 GCF_000327345.1 Myotis davidii
GTGTGTGCCCTCCCAGCTGGGTTTTATGGTTGTATGTGCATATGTGTGCACTGGATTGTGGTAGCATGCTGGTAAACAAGCCCTCCGAAAAGGACATCAAAATGCTGCTTAGCAGCATTTGCTAGTTTCCTGGTGTGACTCCTCCCACTGTAGCCAATTTCAAGTCCCAACATGATGTCACTGAACTGGACATATCTACATTGTGCCTCAGTGTGTGCCTCACAGTGCACATGGCAGTGTGGTCACCTCTTCTGCAAATTGGGTGTGAGTCTTCATTCAAGCCTTGTTTTATGCTCCTCAGGAAGCACAAGTCTTCTACTTGTCTGTCGTATAGTATTGGCTCTGCAATCACATCTATGCTGGAAGTTTACTATGAAGGTTGTTGCTTTTCATTTAAAAAATGTTTAGGGGCACCCGGCCAGTGTGGCTCAGTTGAGCATCGACCCATGCACCAAGAGGTCC
>NW_006344815.1:0-462 GCF_000327345.1 Myotis davidii
ATGGTTAATTTACATGTTTGTCTATTATTAGGTGTTACACAATGGAGGTAAAGTCTACTAGGGTAGAAAAATTAGGAGATCCAACTTCAGGATGCCAGTGACAATTTTATTGCAAAGGTGCCATCTGAACTAATTTTCTTAGTGTTCGTGGGGGATCAGGCAGTAAAAGTACTTTGGACTCAAATTGTGAAAAGTCTTTTAAGAGTAAAATGGTGGAGAAAGACAGGAGAGTGACATGACTAGAGTCATTTTAGGAAGTTGTCTTTTATATATTCATTAGTTAACATTGCTGAAGTCGTAGCTTTGTTTCTTTTTAAATTTTTTGGGTGATGGTTAACATGAACATGGCTTTGTTTCTAATAGCTATTTTCCTTTTTTGTAGTTATTAAGAAATTTATGATTCAGGGTGGAGACTTCTCAAATCAGAATGGGACAGGTGGAGAAAGTATTTATGGTGAAAAG
>NW_006344816.1:0-462 GCF_000327345.1 Myotis davidii
TTTAAATCATTTCATTTATTTAGGTTTTATCCATTTAACTTGATTACAGACTCATCAGGCTGCCCTATACTCCTTTGGTGTCCGGTTTCATCCTTCCTCCAGAATTTTTGGGTTCATAGAAGTCAGTTTGGTAAAGAAAAATACATTAGTAATCATTTATTTGCTTGTTAGTCTTTGTAGGTTCAAAGGGTTTTGCACTCTAGGATCACTCAGTGACAACAGTCAATGCAGGATTCGTTCTGGATGTAACACTTTCTGAAGCTCCTTGTAAAGCTAGGATTGATTTGCAAAATCACAGGAGAAATAAGATCTCAGAGAAGGCATATAGGAAGGTTTGATAAAATACCTTAACCTGAGGATGGCTGGTGATTTCCTCTCCGTTTATTGTGTAGTATGTTTCACTATAATTTGAGGCTAGGAACTCCCTGGAAAAGAGGACAGAGAAATGCTGAGATTTGCTCA
>NW_006344817.1:0-462 GCF_000327345.1 Myotis davidii
CACTCCTAGACACAGCAAAATGAAAACTGAAAAGCTATGGGAAGATGTTCAGAAATTGTTTTTAATTCTCTTTCTTCTTTTCTTTTAAAAATGTTGTTAACATTATGCTGGAGAAAAGTCTTGTATGCTGAAAACAAGTTGTCCTGTCTCCTCCATATATTGCTTAAATCTATAATCAGTTGGCTTTGTGGAACTCAGTATCATTTACTGATTTCATTTCTGTGCCTGATTTATTTTACCAGTGCCACCCATGCATTTCTCTCAGTTTCCACAAGTTTTACTTAGGTTCTGTGGGTTTTTCCTAAACTGAATTCCTACTGTTTGGAGTCATGGTGTTCACTCATAACCCAACTCTCTCATTAGGGTTTAATGCATTTTCAATTAACTTTTGATTAGCTCCAAGTGGTTTCATGGTATTTTAAGCAACAACCATGGCTTCAAATAAAGCTTTAATTTTTTTTT
>NW_006344818.1:0-462 GCF_000327345.1 Myotis davidii
GGGCCGCAGTTTGCCGACCACTGCTCCAGGGGCTTCAGGCTGACATCTCTAGTAACTGTTCCTGATCTCTCGGTTTCATCCTTCCAGGCCCTCACTCCCCCACAACCACTATAACCATGTAATCCCTGATTCCCATATTACACTCCTTGTTTCTATCATTCTTATAGTGACTCTCATTTTGTGATCACACTCAGACTGATACAGCTCTATTCCTATCTTTCTTTGCCTTTCTGACTTTGAGGGTTCTGAAGAGTGTTCCATACCAGGAGGCCCATGACCTTGGTTTGTCCCATAACCAGTGGTATTAATTTTTATTTCATATGTAGAGATTTTAAGGAAATTTTATATTTATAAATTCAACTCGTGTATGTTTTGCTTAAGTGTGGCCTTGATAAATAATCTTTGAATAAATCAATATTGACTGTATTCCCTGAATGGAATCTGTAGGCTTCATTGCAATTC
>NW_006344819.1:0-462 GCF_000327345.1 Myotis davidii
AAGGGACTGTTGACAGGTGTGAGAGCAGGGGCAAAACGCCTGTCTCAGGGGTGTCACCGTGGAAACAAGAGACCTTCCAAAGTCTCAAGGGAGTGGGGCCAGGTGGTCACGCCAGAGTGGGCAGGAGAACAAGCGAGCAGGGCAAAGTGATAGTCTGGAAGTTGGCACCTGATCAAAGGGCAGCGCCTTTCAATTGGCCGGATGTGGGCACGTGATCAGGGGGTGGGGCTAGCACTAGGGTTAGGGTTATTGTTAGGGTGAAGTATAGGAGACACAGACTGTGAGCAACCGTGGTTTCCAATTCTAGCCCTGCCCTTTCAGTGCTCTGCCCTCGAACAAGTCGCTCGCCCTGCCTGTGCTGCAGTAGCCTCACATGTACAGTGGGCCACAGCTCCTCCTCACAGGAGTGTGGAGTGAATGTGTGTGTTCCACTTGCCCTGAGGGCTTTCTGCTTCCTAGTCA
>NW_006344820.1:0-462 GCF_000327345.1 Myotis davidii
GGAGGAAGATATTATTTGTAGGCCTGGTACAACAATCAAGGATTAGCTTTAGCAATATGTTTGGATAACTCATCTTGGGAAATGAGAAGAAAGACATCCTATATAGGAGTAGATTTGGTAGATCCAAAATTTGTTGATTGTATTTCTAAAATTTGATGACTTCTTTCCAATCCCCCATAGAGATCCTGTGATAACCCAGTTCCTATTTTATCTCTCCATTCCCATCAGTATCACTCACACAATTTCATGCGTTTAAGGCTGCACTGCATGCTGCTTCCCTGCTTTGCTCGGTCGCATCTATTATCCTTGGATATCCTATGTCATCCTCTTAGAACATCCCTCCTTAGAACACAGCTCTCAGTTCAGACTTGTATCACAGATACATCCTTCAAATATCCACTTAGAGAACATTTGCTTTGTTTCTCCTATGATTTCAGACACAAGTTCCCAAAGCCTCCTTTG
>NW_006344821.1:0-462 GCF_000327345.1 Myotis davidii
ATGTCACGCCAGCCAGGCACGTTCTCATCTTTCTCTTTTCTTTTCTTAACAGCAACTGCAGAGGAGCTTGATGGAATTCGGAAAGCCATGGAAACTGAACCCAGGAGATGGAGCATTTTATGGCCCTAAAGTAAGTGGCCCCTGTGCTTCAACAAAGAGGACGGTGGAAAGAGAAATAGAAACCGTGTCTAAGTAAACCTCACCCGCTTTGCAGATTGACATCAACATCAAGGACGCCCTGGGCAGGTCCCATCAGTGTGCGACCATCCAGCTGGACTTCCAGCTCCCGCGGAGGTTCAATCTCACCTACGTCAGGTGAGTGGTTGGATGTGGGGAACAGTGCAGGCTGACATCCTCGTCACGTGGCGCTGTGAGTGTCGAGAGCTCTTTATAGAGTCTAGATGTAAGCCCTTGGATGTGTATGTGATTTGCTAGTATTTTCTCCTAAGCTGTAGCTTCTCT
>NW_006344822.1:0-462 GCF_000327345.1 Myotis davidii
GAATCCTGACTATATATTATTTCACTCACAAATACTTCCATTTATATCTTTCACAGCTAAGTATTTTAAATACATTCACAATACCGTCATCATACAAAGCAATTCTGTGCCCAGTGTTTCTCTATGATCTCAACAATGCCTTTTACTTTGAGTTTTTTTGGATTAGAACCCAAACAAGATCTAAACGTGATATCAGTCTGAGACACAACTTGTATCATTTATTAAATTTCTATCTTCACTTGAATCTACTTATGAATTTGCTTCCCACTTCCATGGTCTTTTTGTTAATCTTGTACCAATGCAACATCGTTTCAATTACACAGATTTCTAATATGTTTTAATATTTGGTAATACCTTTCCCCCACTCAATACTTTTCTTAGGGATTCTCTGACTCTTCTTTTTATTTGTACTTTGAGATAAAGTTTGTAATCAACTCTTCTAGATTCAGAAAAAAACAAACA
>NW_006344823.1:0-462 GCF_000327345.1 Myotis davidii
TTTTTCACATGTGTAACGTCTTAGCACCTAGCACATAGTAAAAGCTCAAAAAGGAACTATTATTGTTAAGGTCCACCCACCTTACCACCAACTTATCCCATTCATGAGCATCCTTGCTCAAAAGCTTTTGCTTTCATTTATTTATTTATTCATTTATTTTTAAATTGAGGGTCATGGCGTTTAATTATATAGTTATTTACAGTTTACATAATATATCTATTAGAAACTTTTAATAGGTAGGATTAGGTTTAAGTAAATTAAAAGTTGCCGGTTTGAAATGCTTCCTTAAAATGCGTGGGCTGCTCCCCACCGACCCCCCCACGCCCCTCTTGTGCCTCCCTTGTAGCCCCATCTTCCCCTCACGCTGGAGTGGAAATTCCATAACCTTTTTCTCCACAGACCACACCATTGCTTTTGCTTTTTTAGTATTTCATACAAATCATGTCCTAAGTATTGCTCCCC
>NW_006344824.1:0-462 GCF_000327345.1 Myotis davidii
AAAAAGTTTGCCCACCCCTGGCCTAGAACAATGCTGGAACTTGATATTTGATTCAATATATATGTAATACATGTGAGTGATATATAGTCAGCTTTACCTGGCAGCTAGTTAGCTCTTTATTGGGAAGCAGAAAGAGCAGAGTAATATTGTGTACTCATGCTATTATTTTCCCCAGTTAATCTGTTTTATTTTAAAATGTGAAATTATGTGTTCTGAAATATTAATAATTTTGTTTCACTCTTGCCACCAATTTAAATTTTCTTCTTAATACATTGGTTAGAACTTTCAGGAGAATGAGCATGATAGTGAGGATAGAGAGCATCTGTTTTGGTCCTGATTTTAAAGGGGATGCCTCCAGTGCAGGATTTCTCAACTTTGAAACTATTGACATTTTGGGAATGGATAATTCTTAGTTATTGGGGATGCTTGGTGCATTGCAGGATGTTTAGCAGCATCCCTGGC
>NW_006344825.1:0-462 GCF_000327345.1 Myotis davidii
AAAAAAAACTACCCAAAATGATCATTTTTCTATATTTATCCAAGAATATATCTTCCTACAATGTACAAAACTGCTCATGCCATGGGAGAATGCAGAACTAAATCAGACTCAGACCTTGCCACCAGAGAATGAATAGTATGAAAAGGTATATGAAATAGGCTTTGTTAGACTCTCCTTCTTATCTAATCTTACAGCTCACATTAGGCTTAATGCTCCTGGATGAGAGCAAATGTCAGAAAAATAGTTAAGCAAATAGGATAGTATATCTTCCCAGGGTCCAAGAAAAATTCAACCACGTTAGTAGAATAAATTCTACCAACTTCTGACTTGGGGTTTTCTTCCATGAAGCTAAAATTTAAGCTTCATGAGGGTGAGGTCTTTATCTATTTTGCTCACCACTGTATTCCTTGACCAGTTCTAGCATATAGTAGCCACTCAATAAATATCGGTTCAGTGGCCCTA
>NW_006344826.1:0-462 GCF_000327345.1 Myotis davidii
GAAAGGTGCAGGGGAGGGGAAGTCCTCTTCCTGCAGTTCTGAAATGATGGGCATCTCTGAGACTAGAATCACGGTGAGCCTGTGCGTTGAGTCTGGTTGCCTAGAAGCAGAGCCTGAGATCGGGATTCAGTGCCCATGATTCGGGGAGGGGCAGGAGGGCCAGGGCAGAGGGACAGACATGGCAAGTCTTGGCAGGAGCCTTGCTTCAGCCTAATCCCTCAGGGAATTCTGCAGCATACACCACAGCAAGGGGGATGGCCTCTTGTAGTCACATGTCCCGCAGCTGTTGGCTCCTGTTGAGCCAAAGGCCATTCTCAGACCAGGGACCCATCTGTGAACCATCAGCAGCCAATACAGTAACCGAGGAATGGGGCATAGGTCCCAAAGAAGGGATAGGAAAGGGCACCATCACCACCCACGACAACCTGGAGAAAGTCTCACTCAGCCAGGCCCTCCCCGCCC
>NW_006344827.1:0-462 GCF_000327345.1 Myotis davidii
CCTTAGATAAATGAAAATGAAACAGAAAGTCTGGTTAGAAACTAGGAGTG
The DNA here is from genome assembly GCF_000327345.1 of Myotis davidii. Classification (NCBI taxonomy): domain Eukaryota; kingdom Metazoa; phylum Chordata; class Mammalia; order Chiroptera; family Vespertilionidae; genus Myotis; species Myotis davidii. The sequence goes on from NW_006344827.1 coordinate 51, forward strand.
GACCTTGGGAGAAGTACAACTGGGCATAGGGAACCAAATCAAAGAGAGTAAGATAGGAGATGACTGAAATCCTGGGGTGCAAAGCTAGTTATATCTGGTCCAGGAATCCAGAGATTAATTAGAAAGGAGTGTACTTCTCTACATTGACAATTTTCCCTCTCAGAAACTACACTATTCTGTACCTTAAAGGATATGCCTGACTCAGGATAGAGCAATTATCCCAAGTGATATCTCCATCAGTAGATTCTGTTTGATGGACATCAAAGACTTCTTAGATTGCCTCCTCTGATTCCCGCATCACAGGTTCCACACTTAAAACACCATTACATGGTCTGGAGCCAAAACACTAAGTTCTCTTTGGAGACTCAGGCTTTGAATGGAAAATGCACATCTCTAGGGCTTAAATTCACTT
>NW_006344828.1:0-462 GCF_000327345.1 Myotis davidii
TTGTGAAAATAACAGGAATATACTGTTCAGTCATTTTTATTTCTGGATTTATATATACATTCAAATGACCGAGTGATGACCTTAAAGGCAATTGATTCTCCTTTCTTTGACTATTTTCAACATTCTGTTATTTTTATATTCTATAATTAGAAAAAAGGGTAAATTGAATGCACATTTTTTATGTATCCATAATAAAGACTTTATGAGTCTGAAGATCCCCAGTAACCAATAGCTACATCCCTTCCTAAGAGAAAAATGCATTAGGAAATTAAAATATCTCTATTTCTGATAAAGGTTAACTTGAAGGGCATATCATAATGTAAGACCAAAATGGACCTGCTTAGTTTCTGCAGGAACAACCCACCAAGGGAAAATTTTAGTCTGCCATACAGACACTTACCAAGTTCATTACTTCTCAGCTGGTAAGTCTGGAAAGGAAAAATAGACTAAATCTCCCAACTG
>NW_006344829.1:0-462 GCF_000327345.1 Myotis davidii
GCAAATTTATAGTGAAAGAAAATAGATTATTAGTTGCCAAGGACTGTGAAGAAAGTGGAACATGAAGTGACTGATAATGGGAACAAGTTTCTTGTATAAGGTTTCTGTTTAGAGGTAACAAAGATATTCTAAAATTAGATGGTATTAACAACTCCGTAAACATAATAAAATTAGATAGTATATTGATAACTCTGTAAACATAATAAAAACCACTACATTTTTATTATATGTACATTTAAACCACTGAGTTTTTATTATATTTACATTTGTCATACTTTAACAGGGTGAATTTTATAGTATGTGAATTATATCCCAATAAAGTGGTTATAAATTTAATTACATTATAAAACAAAAACAAAACTGAGAAAATTCAATGTACATATATGCAGAAAAAAAGTACTACCAAGAGTTCTTCAGTTAGAACAGCAATTCTCAACCTGTGGGTTGCTACCCCTTTGGCGG
>NW_006344830.1:0-462 GCF_000327345.1 Myotis davidii
CATCCTCGCCAGCACTTATCATTTGTTGATTTGCTAGATGTTTTCTTTTAAATCCTCATTCACTTTACATCACCTAAGATTTCTCAGTTACTCTACTAGATGAAAAAATCTAGGCACTTCTCTTTTATTCTTTCTGAAAGAACCACTTAGCTCCTGTATACCTACAAATAGACAGAAAATAGGAAAGGAAAATATATCAGAGAAATATGAAGTTATTTTAAGTCAAAATCAACTTCTTCATTCTCCATTAGTTTTTATACTACAGAATTTGAAATAGGGATCTTTGAGAGTTAATGTCCTTTGTATTTGTTTCATATCTATGTAGCACTTGGTTCAGCACCATAAACAGCAGGGATATTATTTATTTTTGTGATTCCTCCCCCACTCTTGTTAACAAAAATAATTTACTTTAAGCATTGGTAATTGTGGAAGCAATCCTATATAATAAAAGCCTAATATGTA
>NW_006344831.1:0-462 GCF_000327345.1 Myotis davidii
TCCTTTCTCTATAAAAAAATCAATAAAACATATTAAAATAACACAATTTGTAGAGAGTGATATATTTAGGTTAAAAGTAAGAGATGGAAAAAGATACACAAGTAATCACCAACATAAAGAAAATTGATTTGGTTATGTTAACATGAATAGCAGTAGATTTGAAGGTAAGAACAAATGATAAAAACATAATGAATAACAACATAAAGACAAAATGGTCCTTTTAACAGAAGATATAACAAACTGGTATGCACTTGGAAATATAGCTTCCAAATATAGTTGATCCTTATTATTCAGAGATTCTATATTTGCAAATTTGCCTACTCACTACAAAATTTACTTGTAATCTCAAAATCAATACTCATGGATTTGTGGTCATTTGTGGACATTCACAAAATGGTGAAAAATTTGAGTGCCCAATACAAGTTTACCCAGCTGAGGTTGAACAGGATAATGTTTTGCCTT
>NW_006344832.1:0-462 GCF_000327345.1 Myotis davidii
GTAGGCTAATGTAAGTGTTCTGAGCACATTAAATGTAGGCTAAGCTATGGTGTTGGGTAGATTAGATATATTAAATACATTTTCAAGTTATGATATTTTCACATTGTGATGGATTTATCAGAACATAACCCAAACATAGGCAAGGAACATCTGTATGTACATTTAAGAGTAATCCTCAATTTTCTTATAGCAGGTATTCTTATAGATGGAGGGAAAACCAGAATGAAACTGTTAGTTGTGCAGTTATGCTCACTGGAGAAATCAATAACTTTAAACAACAGTAACACCTTACATTTCTTTAAGGCTTTATAGATTACACATTTCTATGTCTCATGCTTGACAACTTACAGAGAGCTCCACAATTGTTGTGTCATTTAACCTTGGCAACAATCAAGCAACTCTGGTTATTATTTTTAATTTTTAAAAATGAGGAAATAAGCCAGTCAGAGAAAGATAAATATC
>NW_006344833.1:0-462 GCF_000327345.1 Myotis davidii
GATTGGTTGAACACACGACTGGGCACTTAGCATATAGAATAAGATAAATAGTTGAAGGTTCAGCTGGGTCTATTGTTGGGATTATGTATGCCATTTTAAACACATTTGGTAAATTGCTTAGATGTGTTTCCCAGATTCTATTTATTCCTAAAACCGAAGGACCTGCTGGGAATAAATCATTCTAATGTGTAAGAGCCAGGCAGATGACTTTGAACCCTAGTTCTTCAGAAGTGGGGTATAGAATGTGTCATTTTCCTTTATTTCTCAACTAATGTCTGGTAGATTCAATCTTGACTCCAAGTTGGGTGGGGAATGAGGAGAAGATAAAGCAAGATCTACCTCAGCAAACACTGGTGTGAGATGCAGGGTCCCAAAGATAATTTCTTTGTGATGTGGAGCAGCATTTAGCATCAAGAATGCGATGGCGTTCTTACTTTGGCATGCTTGCCACAGCGGGTGCTT
>NW_006344834.1:0-462 GCF_000327345.1 Myotis davidii
CTATCCACTGAGCCAAACTAGCTAGGGCAGAATATTCTTAAACCAACAGTGCTAGGAGGAAAAATGATTTCATTAACAGAAATGTTTAGCCAAGTTACTGGATGGTGCTTTTCACCTGTCATGGCAATTAAAATGTCTCTAATAAAATGCCATTGAGATAAATTATAGTCCTTAATTTAGAGTTCATCAGAGAAGATCTAATTTATAGCATTGACTATAACTTATTTAAAAGTCTCTATTTGAAAGCTAATTTTGTGATAAATTTTAATCATGTGCAAAGGACTAGCTTCAAAGCTATATTAATTATATATTTAAACTCTACATACAAGCTCATACATTACAGTACAAACGCAACATGTATAATATAGTCTGAACCAAATTAAAATACACTGATTTGCACAGCAGTTATTTGCTTTTGATATACTATAGTTATTTCAGTCCATGCTTTATAAACATTAAATT
>NW_006344835.1:0-462 GCF_000327345.1 Myotis davidii
TTTTTTTATTATGAATGCTACTACTACTCATACAAGTACTCTAAATACCACACAGTTCATTTGGAATTACTAATCTGGGAAAATATACAGTCACAGCATGAAGAAACTACAAATTGTTGTTTGAGATCTTTTATTTATTTATATTCATGTATTATGTTTTGGATAAAAACTCTCTCCTAAATAATTTTGACCTTCTAAAAATATAAAGCTGAGATGACCAAGCCTCTTGCATACACTGACTTATTTCTTCTGAAGCTTTCCTTCCAATGCATTATCAGACTCCATAATAGGTAAAAATTATATTAAAGTGTTACTTACATTATTACACATCCCCACACAATGTTAGTTGTTAAAACTCAATTGTGTATCCAAATATTTGGTTAGAGAAAAAGCTAAACATCAGATACAGAGGAGCAAAAGCCTATCTTTAGCTGGGAGGAAGGGGTGGTAGGTATGCTCTAT
>NW_006344836.1:0-462 GCF_000327345.1 Myotis davidii
CATCATCATCATCATCATCCAGCCTCTGGGCAGAATGTCCTTCAGTCTAAATTCAGCAATATGAAGAGTGCTTTGGTTAGCGTGTCTTTGAACAACCTTTATTTGCACATTATTGTCTTAAAATATATGTCAAAAATGGAATTTTAAGGCACAGAATAGGGTCATTTTAAAGGTGTATTTTTAAATAGAGATTCCCAAATGTTTTAACATTATTGTAAATGTTTTTTCCTAATTATATTACTTTTCAGTATGTCTGTTGGTGTGTATGGTCCCATTTCCCCTTGACCTTTCTGAAGTTACATTATATGTGGCGAACTGAGCCATGCTCACGTGCTTGGGCTTCCTTCCCCTGACGGAAGGCTTTCTCTGCCTTCCCAGGAACTCACTTGACCACAGGTGGGGCAAGCTGCAAATGCTGGGAGTGGATACCCTGGCAGTGGTCGGCAAACTCATTAGTCAACA
>NW_006344837.1:0-462 GCF_000327345.1 Myotis davidii
ACATTGCACAGCCTAGTCACTACTTTTTACATTCAGTCGCCTCTTTTTCTAAAGAAAACCAAGAAAATATTTCCCATTATCAGCCCCTTTTTCATGTTTGGCCTTTTTCTTATCATGCAGTTGTTTGGAAACTGTGAAAGAATGGGTATTCCAGGTAGGAAAAATCTGTACAAAGTCATGAAAACTTAGTTAAAAATGCGAATAGTTTAGAGCCAATGGGATGGCAAGAGATACAATTGGAAAGAAAGGCAGGTAGTATCCAATCGAAAAGACAATCGGCACTTCATATCAAGTGGTGAAGGAGACAGATGAGAAAAATCATGGAAGTATGCAGGTAGAGCTTCATATATATGTCAGGTACTGTTCTAATTATTCTGCATACATTAACTCCTTTATCCTGCATCTGACATAGCTTCTATCATTAGCCTTATTTTACAGATGAGAAAACTGAGGCACAGAGAG
>NW_006344838.1:0-462 GCF_000327345.1 Myotis davidii
ATGCAATTATGCTATCTATGTTAATGTTCTTTTCTTTAATTCTAACATTTGCGTCATGTCTGAGTCAAATTTGACTAACTTAATCATTTTATGGGCCATCTTTCTCTTCCTCTTTATATCCTTAGTAGTCTTTGATTGGATGCCAGATATTATGAATTTAACTTTTTGGGTGCTGAGGATTTTTATGTTGTTATAAATGTTTTTAGCTTTTTCCTTGAATATAGATAATTTATTTAGGAACAGTTTGCTATAAGACTTTCTTTTTAAAATTGGTTAGATGGAGCCAGAACCATGTTTAATCTGGGACTAGTAGTTCCCCACTACTGAGGCAAGACCCATTTCAATACTCTACCCAACACTCTGTGAATAACATGTTTTCAGAGAGATTGTTGAGGATACACATGATAGGTGGTTGAGGAGCGCTAGTCCCTAATCCTTTAGGATGGGCCTTTCTGTGGCCTT
>NW_006344839.1:0-462 GCF_000327345.1 Myotis davidii
TTTTCTTCAGCCTAGATCCTGTCATCACCTTGAGGTTTCTGACAAGGGGAAATGAAGGCCAGCCTTCCATTTCTGTTCCCCAGCGCTGGGCATTGTGGTCACTGGGAGCCCATCCACCCCGAAACTTGAAACACATTTAGTGCCCCACTCTCTGTCCACATCCTCCCTTTCTGGTCTTCGGTCTCTGTGTTTTTTTCTCTTCTGGTTTATTTTTCAAGCCAAACTGCATGATGTATCTTTCAACGTAGCCTGGAAGTGTAATTTATCATCCAAACAGGTTAACAATCTGGATTAACTGTTAACCGGTTGACAATGCGAATTAATAGTTAATTGGTTAATGATGCATATTAACTATTATCAGGTTAATAATGTAAATTAACTTTAACCAGTTACTAATGCAGATTGACTATTAACCTGTTAGTAGTATGGATTGAATATTAACCAGTTAATAATGTGGATTAA
>NW_006344840.1:0-462 GCF_000327345.1 Myotis davidii
CCTTTTCCCTAATGGCTTTTCCTCCTCTAATGAGGGATCGTGGTCTCTTCCAGTCATGTTCAACTGTGCTTGTTCACTATCCTGTTGGATGAGCATTTAGGTTTTCTCTCTCTCTTTATATCATTCCTGTCTTCTCTATGTTTTAGTTTTATTTAATATGGTCGCCATCCTTATTAGGAATCATAGTTTGGTATTTTAATTCACATGATTTATGATAGAAACACATCATATCTCTAACCGTTGCTATAGTAAATGTTGGATTACCCACAAACACCGTTATGACAGCATTCCTCTATTGGTAATCCTTTTTTTTAATGAGAATACACTATGCTTTTATGAGCTTTAAAATTTTTAAATTATTTTTCTTACTTTAACTTAAAATTTTATTATTTAAACTTCTAGACATTTAATGGGGGACCTGATATATGTGTTATTTGCTGAGAATAGACCGAAAAAAACAAC
>NW_006344841.1:0-462 GCF_000327345.1 Myotis davidii
GCCCACAACCAAGGTACATGCCCTTGCCCGGACGCTCTATCCACTGAGAGAAATCGGTTAGGGCAGTCTATCATGTTTTTTATGTATAGATAAGAAAAAGCTATATAACACACAGTAGACTTCCTCTATTTCATTTCTTATGTCTGTACTATTACTTAGAATGCCCTTCTCTCAGCCTATTTCTACTTGGTAAATATCTTCCTTCACTGACCCGCTCAAATGTTACATTCTAAACGAAGCCTATCAGAATTAATTGACAGATCATCTGCATGTTCACAGTACCTTCAAATGATTTTATCATGAAAAATGAAATGTTATTATGTCAAATTATAATTCCAAATGGATTTCCCTCATTGAATTTTTTTTTCAGTCTAGGATCATCTATCAAAATTTTAAATAGTGAGATATATTAAAAGAATTTCTAGACAACTGAGATTTTTTTAAAATATATTTTATTGATTT
>NW_006344842.1:0-462 GCF_000327345.1 Myotis davidii
TTAAGGTGCAACATCTTGATGGAAGTGGATCTAAGGAAAAACAGGAGGAGGGGAACTGGAAACCAGGAGCACCAACACGCCTGTAAGGAGCTCTGTTGTAAAGCAAAGTTGAGAAGAAGAAGGAGCTGGAGGTGGAAGTGGGACCCGGGAAGGTTGTTTAAAGGTGAGAGATATTACAGTTGGATTGTACTCGGATGGAAGTGACCCAACAGAAGGGGGGAAACTGGTGGTCCAGGATGGAAACTATTGGAGCAAAATACCCTTGGGTATGTGAGAGAAGTCAGGATCCACTGCACAAGCAAAGAAATTGACTCCCCAGAAGGGTATGGGAGGTGTTTTATTCGCTACAGCAGGAGGGGAGGTAGAGCATATGAATACAGGCGCAGGGCTGCTTGTGGAAGTTCTTCTAATTAAAAGGAAATATCAGCGTAATCTTACCTAATAATAGACAAACATGTAAAC
>NW_006344843.1:0-462 GCF_000327345.1 Myotis davidii
TGGACTAAGTGGTTTCCTTAGTCATGCTGATAAGTGGTTGAGCCAGTATTTGAACTCTGGCCTTTTGCCGAAATTGTGCTAAACTGCCTAAAAACTGACCACGGCTGTCGCTTCAGGAGGCTCCTTACCATGTGCCAGCACAGAGATGGAAAGTACTTTACATGTGCTGCCTCATTTCATTTTCACAAGAGCTGTATGTGTACGTTACATGCCGTTGAGTTGGCTTCAACGCCTAGTGACCTTATAAATGAATTATGTCTCCAGGGCCCTGTCCTCAGCAGCCCTGCTCAGCTCCGTAGACTCCTGCCTATGGCATTTGTTAGGGAGTCGGTCCATCTCATATCTGGTCTCCACATATCCTGCTGCCTTCTGTTTCCCCAGCAATACTGTCTTTTCCAAAGAACCCTGCCTTCTTACGATGTGCCGGAGGTAGGACAGCTTCAGTTTTGTCATTTTTGCCTC
>NW_006344844.1:0-462 GCF_000327345.1 Myotis davidii
TTTTTTTTTCTTTATATGAAGGGCATATGGTTCTGCTGACCCAATCACTTATAAAGTTCAAGTTTGAAATATTAGAAGTAATAGTCCATGAAAAAATGCTTATTCATAGAGGCTGGTTTGAAAAATCTAGGTTGCTAGCAGTAATAGACATCATAAATTATGATAAATATGTATGCCCTAGTCATTTTGCATTTTGGAATAACACAGTTCCATGCTCATATGAGGCAGGTTTTAAACAATGTTCAGTGCTTCAGGGTGGATTCCTAAAGCTTGAAAGACAGAAAGGAAAGGCCAGTAGATACTGATAAAGAAGAAGGAGCCTGGCCAGCAAGGCTCAGTGGTTGAGCGTCCTCTTCTGAACCTAGAGGTCACAGTGCAGTTCCCGGACAAGGCACACGCCCAGGCTGTGGGCTTGATCCCCCAGTAGGAGGCATCCAGGAGGCAGCCGATTAATTATTGTCT
>NW_006344845.1:0-462 GCF_000327345.1 Myotis davidii
TGTGTGTTTTGCCCCCAGGAATCCAATATACTTCAGCAACACCACGGATGAATCAGGGTCATGATTGATGATGCAACCCATAATAAATTGTGATTTTTAAGAAACTGAAAAGGCTGCAAGACCTATCAATCAATACAAAGAGGTTCTTTAAGAAGCATGCCATTACAAATTGTAATTGTGTTGGTACCTTTTCTTTTTCTTATGATAAAAGATATATGTTTAGCAAGAAAGAGTGCATGTGTTAATACAGACACAAAGAGATAGTTCCTAGAGCTGAACAGAAAAGATAGAGCTTAAACACCATGAAGAAACCTCCCATGCATTGGGTTGAACAATAAACAATATATAAGTACTTTTCCTCTATCCATTATTCTAAGCATTTATTGATAAATAACTATCCCTCATGTGGGCCTATGGATTTTGCATTGCATGTTTTTAAAATCTTTATTGTTGAAAGTATTA
>NW_006344846.1:0-462 GCF_000327345.1 Myotis davidii
TTTAGGTATCTTCTGTTTCACCTTTTCTGCCCTTATCACATTCTATTTTGAGACATTTTGACAACGGCTATAATTTTATTATGTTTTTATATTCATCATTAGCTATGATAATGTATGTTATTTATAAATAGGTCTATTACTATAAATTAGGGATTATTTGTTATGATCAGTAGTTGATCCAATCAAACAATTGGTTGTGTATTTGAAAGTAAGTGTGAACTTCAGGTGTGGTTGTGTTGTGACTGGAATCTAATCAGGGCACTGTGCAATTTGATTATTTCAATTATTTGTCATTCCTTTAGTCAGTAAGTGATTCACATTCATCAAAATGCAAGGTAGAGCAATCTCTCTTTAAAGGAATTAATATTTTTCAATTTCTGTATTTTGGAGTAACGTTTAGTAGTTTAAAAATATGCAACATTATCTAGCTCAACAGAGTATGTTAATTAAATTTCTGAAGGG
>NW_006344847.1:0-462 GCF_000327345.1 Myotis davidii
TTTCTTCTGCCAACATTTTGGTAAAGAGGTGATTTTTTTTTCTTTTCCTGGAGGGAGTAGCTGTCCTTGAAATTGCAGTTCCTCTTCGCATTTTCATTTTCAGCAGCTCTGATTTTTATGTTCAGGGACCACACTTAATTATTGCATAACATCTGCCAGCACAAAATGCCGTTTTGTTGCTGAATCATTCCCAAGAGCGCCCTGCGTACCCTTGTGCTTGGAGATACGGCTCCTGCAGGGGCCCTGGGCCAGCGGAAGCACCTCCTGCTTCTGTGGCTGCAGGAGATTCAAGGTGGACTGGCTTGGAACTCAGTCACTAATTAGATCACTGGGGGCTTAATAAAAAGACACGCCTTCTGAACTTCAGGCAGGGGCTCTTATCACACATTTAATGACCTCTGCATGGCTTTTCATGAGCCTTTCTGAGGAGGCATTTTTTTTTAAAAATATATTTTATTGATT
>NW_006344848.1:0-462 GCF_000327345.1 Myotis davidii
TTCCTTGCTACTCTGTGTGGTTCACAGACCAGTGGCATTGGCATCAAGCACTGGAAGTCTGTTAAAAAATGTAGTGTCTGAGGGTCCACGCCAGAATCAGAATCTACGTGCACATTAAGTTTTGAGAAGCTTCAGTCCAGTATACCTAGTATAGCAGACTTCTGTTATTCCTCAACATCCATTCTCTCCCTCTGCCACAATAATAGAATCTTCGCTGGTCACATTGGTGAGTTCTCAGCTCCATATTTACTCACCTCCCTTCCAGTTGTGTGAGACTATATTCTAGCCAATGAATGACCAGAAGCATGATCAAAACCATTTCCAAGTCTTGCCTTTAAAATGTCTAGGCTGTCCCTCTGTTTGTGAAATGGGATGACGGTGGGAATCACTTTGGACCCATAAGTGGGTGTCACAAGATGAGCATGTCAGAGCCACCTACCAGCATAGAGCTGCTCACTGACT
>NW_006344849.1:0-462 GCF_000327345.1 Myotis davidii
TGGAAAAATATCCTTGGGTGAGGATTAAAAATGGGAAAAATAAGTTAATATGAAGTTCAGCCTAGCCAACACATGGAAAGTTATTATAGTCACAAAAAATACAACAAAGAAGCTAATGTTGAATAGCAATTCAATGGAATATTTCACCAGGAAAAAAAATATATAATTACAAGGATGGAGCTATTATAATCTTTCAGTATTTGGCATGTGGTTGTTTCTGTTTTGTTTGCTTTAAGAAAATTACTTTTTTATTTCTGTTGTGCTCTAATTTGGTACCAAGAAATAAGTAAGAGATACAGTTTTTAAGCATCCCTTGTTTAAAAAAAATTGAGCCACTAGGTTGGTTAAATAAATTATGGTAGTCCTTGGTATACTATGCAAACATTTTAAAATTGTGATTTAAAAAGGCATTTACTGATATATTGTATATGCTATGATTCTAGCATTGATTTAAAATATAAT
>NW_006344850.1:0-463 GCF_000327345.1 Myotis davidii
ACCTTCCCTAAGCATTCCAGTACTTTGTCACAATTTTTGGTTCATTATTAGTCCATTTTTTTCATTATTAAATGACTAATATAAGTATTTCTTATTATTGAGCCAAGGAATGCACTCTGATTCTATACACGTTTCATGCACAACTTTAATTAGTAATTGCCTCATTTTTGCAATTGCAGAGTTTTCTTTAAATTACTGGTTATTTCTTTACAAATGCTCAGGAAAATACAATGCAGCTTGTCACATGAACAAACCCACCAGATTCTCTACAAATAATATATACATGCATGTATACCTACTTTTTATATATTTGTATATTTTCATTTATTGCTTTCTGGAAGTCATATCTCTATATATAAAAGCCAAGCACCATAATGACCGGAATGACCGGTCACTATGACGCACACTGCAGCTGGCCAACCGGCCTGATGGGGGCGGGGCTGGCCAGCCAACCTCCCGTGGC
>NW_006344851.1:0-463 GCF_000327345.1 Myotis davidii
ACTTCTGGGTCACTCCCTCTAATTCACTGAATATTCAGCCTTTGACTCACTCTTTCTCTCTACTACAAATTATGTCATCATCTGTGATCACTTTCATACCTAAAGAGATGATCCATTTAATACTCTGATCTCACAGTTACTTGCTATTGCTTTGAATAATCTCCCCTCCCGCATACCAACTAAGCCATCTTCTCTCCCATGTTTATCTCCCAGATCTGGATGGTAAGGAACCCACTGTCAGGCTCCCACTTCCCAGTCTGTCTGTGTTTCCCATTGCTTAGACGTCCAATGATGAATTCCAATTCATTGACCCTAACACCTTTTCACTGTCCGTAACTCCCCTCAACCCCTCTCTCACACATCCCCCATTTATTCCTTTACCCAACTTAATTTGGGGCTTTATCATTAAAATCACAATGTTATCAACATCCACCATACTCTTGGGCAACATTTTAGAACTGGT
>NW_006344852.1:0-462 GCF_000327345.1 Myotis davidii
GACGGTTGTGGGTTATTGTTAAGCTGATTATACAGGATTATATAGGATGGATAAGCCTTCCCCTAACAAACTGCTCATGTGTTGAAGCCCTAATCCCAGAGTACCTCAGAATGTGGTTGTATTTGGAGAGGGGTTCTTTAAAGAGGTAATGACATTAAAATGAGGCTCTTAGGGTGGGCACTAATCCAATCTTATAAGAAGAGACTAGGACACAAAAAGAGATACCTGGGGCATGCATGCGCAGAAGGATGACCATATGAAGGGGCAGCAAGAAGGCAGCCATCTGCAACCCAAGGAGAAAGGTCTCAGGAGAACTGCACCCTGCTGACACCTTGATCTTGGACTTCCGGCCTCCAGACTATCCTTGCCACCTTATCCTGCTTTATTTTACTCTAGGAGCACTTGTCACATTTCCTAGACTATGGACTAATGTGTCATTAGCATCTACAGTCCTGCACTCAA
>NW_006344853.1:0-462 GCF_000327345.1 Myotis davidii
AAAGAAAACAAAACTTAGTCCAGCAAAAATTAAGACATTTCCACAGATTATAATTAATCTGGTTTTCAAACGGGACATTTTTTTTCACTCTCCTTCTCTGTGTGGTATGTGAATTTTTGTTTCTGTGTGTATTGGTGTGCCTTTGTCTATATCTGTGCATGTGTGCCTGTGTCTGTAGGATCCCATATCAAAGCTAAAGCAGGCAGAGTGCAGTGGGAAAAGAACAGAAATTAATAAGTACTACAAGTATTGAGGCTAAAATTCAACACAGTGACAAAAAAGATTATACCATAGCAAATGTTGCCATTTTGCTAGGGGGTCCTCATTAACAGCTTGAAGTCATATAGGTCCTATTTTGTGCAATATCTATTAAAGGTCATTAGAAGCACTATTCAAATGTAAATGAACACAAGATGGTAGTGTTAATCCATGTATGTATAATATTTCCCTTAAAATTTTAGA
>NW_006344854.1:0-463 GCF_000327345.1 Myotis davidii
GGTCAGTGTGTGTCATAGTGACTGGTAGTTCCGGTCATTCTAGTTGTTCTGGTCGTTCGGTAGCTTAGTCTTTTATATATATAGATATCTAAACTTTACTCCTCATTTGTGCATTGCCATCTCTCCCTTGAAGTCACATAAAGTAACACTAAGTGACCACATTAGAGAAATCCAGTACCAATCAACTATTTCTAGAAACATGGTGAAATTACCATTAATCAAATATTGAATAGATTTATAAAGCCAAATAGAAAGGGTTAAGGAGAGTCACATTGTCACTTTCTCTCATAAACCATGCACTGCAATCGCCTATTCTTAAGCAATTGTTAGGGGAAAAAGCAGTCCTACTACACAAACAAAATGAATAGCTCCAAGGAAGTAGGAAAAAAACACAGTGTGTATTATTACAAGGGAGAAGAAAGAAGATCTAATGAGAAAATTATTTTCATTTTTGTTTTGGTTA
>NW_006344855.1:0-463 GCF_000327345.1 Myotis davidii
TGACAGAAAAGATGACTTGTTTATTCTCACATAGTGACCTTGCATGTTTAAAATAAGTGGGATTTTATGTGCCCACACAAAGCCAGGGAGACAGTCAAAGCACATTTAGACAGTAATGGACTTTTAGAGTTGGATAGAAATTTATAGTGAAAACAAATATAGCAGATGAAGAAACATACTTGCAAATGTTCAATAACAACTATAATTTAATATCATACATTTAACTTATCTTAGATTTAGGGCTAAAACCCAGATTTTTATTTATTTTTCCTAGTTCAACTGTACAACTTTCCTTCAGATTCAAATAAAATTTGATAGGAAAAAAACCCTGCTCCAATTTCATTTGAAATTTACACAACTAAGTAAATACTTGCTTCTAGACTCTTGCTTGATAATATTATCACAAGATATTTTTGAAAAATAAAGATTTTTATCTGTGAAAAGTGTGTCAGAATCATTTTTT
>NW_006344856.1:0-463 GCF_000327345.1 Myotis davidii
TTCCACTCTCTCTGAAAAAGCAATGGAAAAATAGATTCAGGTGAGGATTAACAAAAAATTTAAAAATAGATAAAAAATTTTAAAAATGAGGCTGTGCCGTACCAATAGCCAGGCAGCAAGTGTACAACTGCCACCTACTTTTCCATTGACAGATGTAAAGTTGAATTTACGTTTTTTAAATGAAAAAGTGCCTTTGCCTCCCTTTCACTAGGCTTGGAACCTTCGAAAGCATTTCGTTTTAAAGGTGTATTTTGTGGCATCCCTGCTGTTTCTTGCTACTGACTAGTCCAACCTGATCTGAATGACCATTAAAATCAGAAGCTGCAAATTGGCAGCTGGTAGACCCCATCCTGCCAGAGATGACCTCGGTGGCTAGCTTGGTCATATGTAACTAGCTGTCAGCAGTTAAGCCATGGACATCTCCTATAAAAATGCAGATTTTTGGCTTCTAAAACTCAGAAGG
>NW_006344857.1:0-463 GCF_000327345.1 Myotis davidii
TGCTGATTCAGCCCTGCTGAGATCGAGGTCCCTCTGCCTCTCAGTGTCTTTTTTGCACTTTCATGCTAATGCTGCTTTGCTTTGGCCTCCAGCAGAGCCCTATGCCTTTTGGTGCCTTCTTTCCTCTGTCAAGTCTGAACATCTGCCCATGATCCCCTAACTCGTGGCCCTAAAACTAACACTTTAAGGGTTTCTAATGATAGACTTGCACCCTCTCACTAAGTCCCAGGCCCCACATCTTTACAGAACCAATCCTCACCATTCCACCCCATATACCTGCACAGCAACTCTTTCTCTATTCTGATCTCCACAACCTCACACCCACAGAGCCGGAGATTCCAGCCCCCATATCAGAGCTGACGGAGACTGTGGTCTGTGCCCTGGGGCTGGCCTTGGGCCTCGTGGGCATCATCATGGGTGCCATCTTCATTATCCAGGGCCTGCGCTCAGGTGGTATCTCCAG
>NW_006344858.1:0-463 GCF_000327345.1 Myotis davidii
TTAGGCTGTTTCCAAATCTTAGCTATTGTACATAATCGTTTTGGTAGCATAAGAGAAATGTATCCTTAACAGTGGATCTTTGAAAACATCAAATATTTAAGGGAATAAGGATTTAAGAAATACAGAAATTAAGATTAAGAAATTAGGGTTGTCTTGGTCACTTAGCATAAGTGTGGACATTTAGGCCCTTTTACGTAAAGACAGTGAGAGCATGGTAAAGGGAGTGTTACAGATAATTATAGGAACTAGGATTTGACTTTAGCTCTGACACCAAAGCCAATCATTGACACTATTAATATTTTTATTTTATGAAAAAAGAGGATTATAAAACCCTTGTTTTTAATTTAAGAGTTTAATTTTTACTCCTAAAATGGTATTTTCATATCACATGAAGTATATATTATGTGATGTGGACATTGAATAGGATTATTGATGTATGATTGGCTAAGAAATATTTAATTCC
>NW_006344859.1:0-463 GCF_000327345.1 Myotis davidii
GTCCAGGGGAGAATGAGGACATGTCTAGGTAACCAATTAGCCACAACAGAGCACTGGGACACTTATAGAACACATACAAGTTTCAGTGGGTTAAAGGTCAGTGTCCAATAAATTGGTCTGCGCAAGGCTCTCCCAGGGTTTGGAGTGCTGCAGAGTTTAATATTGGAACTCCTAGGGCCTTTCAAAGGAAGCAGCAGGTGTCCAGAGTGTCAGTCTTTGTTCCACTCCAAAGGCATATGAGCTCTTGGCTCCAAAAAATCTCTGGCATGACCACTGGAAGCTTTGGTTCTCTCCTTTCTTCCCTGTTGCGCTTAGAAGCCTGGCCTCTGTTTGTAAGCTACACAGGTACGTAACTTTACTTCTATCAGAGTCAGAAAATTTAGAAGAAGAAAATAAAAACTTGGTTGCTGTTATCTAAAATTTAAAAATATATGCCATAGGGAATGTGGCAACTTTAAAATGC
>NW_006344860.1:0-463 GCF_000327345.1 Myotis davidii
GGGAGCTACTGCAGTAACCCAGACAAGAAACACTGGCAGTTCAGACCTACTTGGTAGCACAGAGGAGTGGAGAACTGGTTTGATTCTGTGTACGTTTCTAAGGTATATCCCACATGAATTCTTGGTGGATCAGATGTAGAATGTGAGAGAGAAGTTGAGGATAAGTCCCAAGTCTTTGGCCTAAGCGGTTGGAAGAAGTGTGATCAATTCAAGTGGGGAAGGCTTTGGGTACAACAGGTTTTTGGGGGTAAGATTAAGGAATCATGTAGAAGTTGAGATGTCCGTTAGACATCCACGAAATGATCAGTTTTACAGAAGCGTGGAGCTCAGGAAGGAAGTCTGCTAAAGATGTAAATTTGGGAGCCATGATCAATCATTCCACTATGGTCTTCTGAGAATAGGGCTAAGTATAATGAACTATTGCCATGCTTGCAGATCTGCTGATTAGACCAAAACCTTTGGT
>NW_006344861.1:0-463 GCF_000327345.1 Myotis davidii
CTGAGGATTCATAATGACTCAAAACAGCTTTCCTGTGAGCTCATACTCATTTATATACTAGCTATTACCTCCCTTCAATGCTACCACTGTTTCATTCTTCACTGGTATCAGGGCTGACTGGGGCTGAGAGTTCTCACAGGGAGACTAATTGCCATTTCCTTACTGCTACTTTTGATCTCCTCCTGATCTGGAAATAACAGTGAAGCTCTTACCATCTCTGGTTTATCTGTCTGTATATAAACTCTGCTTGACATCTCCCACAGTGTCCAGCATGTTGCCTCACAACTGAGAGGTGCTACATGAACTTTAATTAACATCTGTAAAGTTTTCAGAGCACCTAGGAAA
Organism: Myotis davidii; assembly: GCF_000327345.1. Taxonomy (NCBI): domain Eukaryota; kingdom Metazoa; phylum Chordata; class Mammalia; order Chiroptera; family Vespertilionidae; genus Myotis; species Myotis davidii. The sequence goes on from NW_006344861.1 coordinate 346, forward strand.
AGACAGGTCCTCCATTGGAGGCAAAGATAAAGGATGAAAAATGAGCGGTCTCCCCTGAATCTACCATGAGGATGTCTACCTCGGTCCATGGTTCTCAACCTGTGGGTCGCGACCCCTT
>NW_006344862.1:0-463 GCF_000327345.1 Myotis davidii
GTTTATGTGTGCCATGAGATTAAAAAGATTGAAGATCACCGCTTTAGAAATTTTGAAACTTTGTAAGACTAAATCTTAGTCTTTGCCTGGCATTTAAGCATTAATAGCAAATTTGTATGCATTGTCAAATTACAGGGTGAATTTAGAGAATGCTTCAGATTATATAGAGTGAATGGAAATATAGGAATGAAAACTTCCATATTTGTGACCTAAATTCTTTAGCCTGGAAACATTGTGTGTTTTCAAATACCATAGTCCTCCGTATCTGCAGGGGATATATTCCACGACACCCAGTGGGTGCCTGAAACCTAGATAGTACCGAATGCTATGTTTTCTTCTGTACATACATAACCTATAATAAATTAGGCACAGTAAGAGATTGAGGGTAGAATAATTATAACAATGTTTTATAATAAAAGTTATGTGGATTTGGTCTCTCTCTCTCAAAATATCTTATTGTACT
>NW_006344863.1:0-463 GCF_000327345.1 Myotis davidii
AGATTCTGGATGTTGTTAATGAAAGGGAAAGAAGTAGTAATTAGGGAAACAATGGTTATTTATTTTAACCTTCCTTTAAAGGACTGTGCAACAGTCCATGATGATGGAAGTGCCCTGAAGTTTGTCTGAAATTGACTTGCCCTCTCTCTAGGAAATTCATTCTTGCTAATATACACACAGGCAGTGGGCACAATAATTTCCACCAGCTTGGGGCAGTGTGGAATGTGGGCAGTAATGGTCCTCAATATCAGTTGTCAAATCAGTCCATCACTCATTGCCACCTTTGTGTGCTAAGATGTTAGCTAGAATGTCTCTTTATTATTGACTTTCTAGGTCTGTGAATTTTAGCACATGTACAGATTTATATAACTACCATCACATGTAGGATACTGAAACCTTCTATAACCCAGAGAATGCCTTCATGTTATTTCTTTATAATCACCCCCTCCACCACCTGCACCCC
>NW_006344864.1:0-463 GCF_000327345.1 Myotis davidii
CTGCAAAAGCCTCCAAACATGTGTAAGCCAGCTTCCTCGTTGCTGTGGTTATAATCCTAAAAAGCAGCCTACTTTAAAACTCTCATGGGTCCCAATTCCTTAGGTCTCCCTTCCTCTGCTTCTGCTAACTTGGAACACCATGCTTCAACCTCATGAAAGTGCTTACCTTTCCCCAAGCACACCTTGGAATGATTTTTAAACAGCTTCAATCATTTGTAAAGAATATCTCTTGTGCATGAATGCTCTTACCTCCTACCTTGAGATCATGTCACTTCCTTGATGAAGTGCCCAACACCACCAAGAACTATCAGTCTCTTTTACGCTCCTCTAGTACATTTCTGACACCTTAATTGCAACACCACATTGTATTGTTTCTATTCACTTCTGCCTCCTGAAATAGACTGTAAGTCTCTTCAAGACAAAGAAGTTATTTATTCAACCTTTTTGTTGTTGTTTAATCCTC
>NW_006344865.1:0-463 GCF_000327345.1 Myotis davidii
GTCAGTATGTTTCCCAGAAGAGGTTCAGTCTCCTTGCTTACCAATATTTCAAGTTACATAAAGCTTCCTAGATAAAGATAGAACTTCCATTCATTCTCAAATGTTCCCTCTGTAGGGAGTTGCTTCACCCTCCTATCATAATCAACCAAGAGCCTGACATGCTCATTCTGACTCCTTTCAAAAGTTGCTCCAGATGCTCCAGTGGTTTAAATGACCATGAACATCATTAGAATGAAATGACTGAGGATGATACAAGGTGACACTTATGGAGCTCCTGGCCTATGCCTCTTACACTAATTTAGTCATCATGGCAACACTGTGAAGAAGGTATTATTATCCCCAGTGTATTGTTACAGAAATTAAGGGACAGAGAGCTGAAGTAACTACTTGCCCAGGGTCCTATAATTAAGTGACAGTGCTCTAATTAAACTCTGATATGCACCCCTATGTTCATTGCAGCATT
>NW_006344866.1:0-463 GCF_000327345.1 Myotis davidii
AAAATTTTTAAATGTTATATTTTACTATTTTGTCCTCAAATTTCTTCTCCTGGATGATGTAATACTGCATACTATCAATTTTACTGTGATCTCACATTTAATCATCGATCATCTCATCTTTGGAGGTGTGTGTATATGAATTATTTTTAAAGTTTGACCTTGTCTATCTACATTCTGCTTAGCATTTCAGTGGTTCAATCCCACAAATATTTACTGAACTGATTTATGTTTTTTCAAGGGTCTTTCTGACTCTATAGTCAGATCTAAGGTGATAGAATAGAGAATCTATATAAATTTATTAGATAGTCTATAGTTTATTGCCTACTTAGATAACAATCTAAGCAGGGGTTACTTTTGTAAGAGCATAACAGACGGAAGGCAGCAAAAGAGAGGCTTCTGGGGTGCTGGTCAAGTTTGTTATTAGGTGTTTACTTTGTAAATACTGATTGAACTGCACACTTGA
>NW_006344867.1:0-463 GCF_000327345.1 Myotis davidii
GAATATGACTCTTTATTCTCTCACTTCTTCCCTGAGTTTTTACTTATTCATTAATCACTATAGCACCCAAGAATCCAATGAAAGGAGTCACTCGTCTAATTTCCTACATTTTAAGTAACTCACTGAGGAAAGGTTTTTCAGGATAATTTACATTGTCCTTATATCTTTTATTCTTTCTTTCAAACAGCACATACCTTGTCAAGTACTACTACATAGCAAGCATTGTTAGGTGTTTAGCGTATGACTGAAAATGAAAGGGGACATGATTCCTTCTTTTATGAATTATACATCTATTGGGATATATGTATTCCATGTGCCATCCGAACAGTTTTTAACTATTACCTGAACAGACACTGTCCTTTCAAAACACAGATATCTTTACTTAAAGTTTTCCTTGTATGTCCTTTTCTTCATCTATTCTAATACAATTCATATTTACAGGACAAATTAAGTACTTTGCTTG
>NW_006344868.1:0-463 GCF_000327345.1 Myotis davidii
TTCCAGATTTGCCACTTACCAGCTGTGTGGCCTTGGGCACAATACTTAACCTTTCTGGACCGCAGTTGTCTCCTCTGGAAATAGGGATGCTAATAGTACCTTCTTCATAGAATTATGATGATGAAATGAGTTCATTTAAGTCAAGCACTTTGTACAGTCCCTGATAGTTCATAAGCAGTCTCTTTGTGTTAACTAGCTGGTTGGCCTCTGGAATCACCAGATGCTGTTTGAAGAAGTGACTATAGGGGTAACCAAAATAAGGGCAGGGGCAGCACTTAGGAGACTGTTTGTGTAATACAGGGGTTCATACCAGGGTAGTAGGAGGGGAAGTGGTAAGAAATTATTAGATTCTAGATATGTTTGGAAAGTAGAATCGATGAGATCAGCTGTGAGATTGGATGTGAGAGGAAGAGCAGAGTGAAGGAAGGCTTCAGGCTTTTGCCTCAGCAAACAGTCATTTACT
>NW_006344869.1:0-463 GCF_000327345.1 Myotis davidii
TTCCTTGTAAGGTCTTCTCCCTTTAGAACATCCCTTTGTAATCCAAACCTCAAGTTCAACCACAGTGTGAGCTGGAGAAGAGAGAGGTAGGAAAGGGGGGCTGGGACTTGGCTCTTATCAAAAACTCCCTTTAATAACATACTAGCATTTTCTAATAACTGCTAGACATTTAGAAAGACTTGATTATTTATAAAATTAATCATGCTTTGAATGGGGATATCAGCAAGATTGCAAAATAGAAAACCCTAAACCCTCCTTCCTAAATAGATATGCTGATACAACAATACACAGACCAATTTCCTTTATGAAAAATCCAAACACCATTTAAAAAGTTCATTCACTCCAATAAGATTGAAACCAGTGGTCCCAAAGCTGGTAGAAAATTCATGGCACTCACTATCAGAGTTCCTCCCGTGATTGCTGGGGTCCGACCCCAGCGGGTCCAGAGGTCCCCAAAGGTGTG
>NW_006344870.1:0-461 GCF_000327345.1 Myotis davidii
TGCCACACAAAAGTCTGGTTTCCCCAGTCCTTTAAACATTTTTTAACTTTACTGAAGTATAAATTATACATGGTAAAATGCACATATTTCAAGTTTATGATTTGATGAGCTTTAACAAATGTATATACCCGGGTAATCTTTACTACAACCAGTGATCCTGAACCGTTCCATCACTTCAATGGTTCTCTTGTATACATGCATCTCAATCAATCTCCAATCCCCATCTCTGGTTTAAGCAACCACTGGTCTACCTTTTATCACTTTAGATTAAATTCGTCTTTCCTAGAGTTTCATATAAGGAAATGACATTTAAGTCTTACTATCAAGTTTCTTTTCTCCCTTAAAGCCAATATGGATATCCCTGTGAAACCTTCCCTGACTTTCTCTGATTGTCTTTTCTGTTCTGCTTTGTCCATTCATTATTGTATTATGTTATACTAGAGGCCCAGTGCACAAAAATT
>NW_006344871.1:0-463 GCF_000327345.1 Myotis davidii
GGTTCCTAGTTCGATGCTCAACCACTGAGCCATGCTGTCCAGACAACTTTCTGTATTGTTTTTAAACACGTGTCTGGTAATTTATACATGTGTGCATATTATTTCGCCTGACAGATTGTAAATTATTTGAGAACAGGAACTCCGGGTACCCCAGAGGGTCCATTTGCTGAGCACAGTGTCCCTGCTGTCGGGAGGGGAGTCCGTGGTCAGGGCAGGCCCGGCAGTGGCGAGGCTGGGAACGGTCGGCCGGCCGAGAGGAGCAGATGGTGAAAGAGTGGGGTGTTGTTTCAGTTTCTTCAGGTGGTGCTGTCTGTCACCAACCTCATGACTTCCCTTCGCTGAGTTTCTCCCCTTTCTCTCCCATAGATTGTGCTTCTTGGTCAGACCCCGCATCAAGAACATGCGATACATAGCCAGTGAGTATGGCGTGGTGCGCCGTGTCACTACGACCTGGGGAGGGGGG
>NW_006344872.1:0-463 GCF_000327345.1 Myotis davidii
CCCCGACGCCAGCCTCGTGCAGCATGAATACTAATGGCCAGCGACTCCTCAGTCCCACATCTGGGGTGTGCTTTAGCGACACCCACCAGGCCCCGCTAATGCCTGCGGCCGCCCTGAGCCTTGACACGTTTGCAGGGGCTGACGTCACATGAGATTCAAAGTAAACATTTACTTGTTTTATCTAAGGATAAACATTAGTTTATGCTAAAATTCAAAAAAAAGCCACTGTCTGGGTTTTCTGCCTGCAAACTTGTGAGCAAGCTCATCCCAGCTGAGTGTACCCTTCCCCCCCACCCCACCTACCCCCCCGCTGGGGGGGCCCAGGCACGTGCTGAGTGTCTGCTGGGCCCGGAGGCACAGCACCAGGGCAGTCCATTCACCGCGTGCCGACTTCACTGGTCAACTTGGCAAAGGCGAGCCCAGGGCGGGTGGGGAAGTAGAATCCTTTTTTTTCTTTTCTCAG
>NW_006344873.1:0-463 GCF_000327345.1 Myotis davidii
ATCCCTGAGAAAAAAAATTGAATTTCCAGGAAGTAGTAGGATTTCACCAGGGTGTTTGCTTTGCTTTGCTTTTCCTTGCATAGACATACATATCATACATTTCTGATTGCAAAGCAATAATTGATATGGCAATACTTTCAAACCTGTAACTTAGTTAAGTGAATAATTTGTCATTTCTTTTGAAACACCAATAGAAAAGTGATGATGTAACAATTCTAAACAATATAAGGTATGAAGAATTATTTACAATTTTTTTAAAAAATTGCATAAAGTTTGGTATCTATGTTAAAATAAACATATAAAGGATATGGAGAATGTCTAGGAAGTAGCAGACCAAGATTTTAAAAGAACTGCAATTTGGAAGGATGGGAAAATGCACGTGAAAGTTTAACATAAATTTAAGAGTGACTACATTTCCTCTCTTGCTCTCCAAGTAATTGAATGGGAGAGAAATAATGCTAGT
>NW_006344874.1:0-463 GCF_000327345.1 Myotis davidii
CAAACATCAGGTGGTCATTATAATCTGACCACTCAGTGTATATTAGGTTGTCAAAAACATGGGAGGTGATCCCTCCCTGGAGGAGTGCACACACATACATACTGGACAATCTTCTTGCTGTTATGTCATAAAAGGAATGATTTTCAGTTCTTTGTAAGAATAAGAGTCTGAACTCAGAACTATGCTTTATCATAACCTCTCTGCTTATATGGCTCCCCCGCCCCCAACTCATTCTAAATGGCAGGTGCTTTCAGGGATCATTACTAACCTATTTGTGTCCAAATCACAGCTTCTATTCTTTAAAATTAGCCACCTTTCCCTCCTCCTGCCTGACGTGTTCACTGTTGTCATGACATGTGGCTGGGAGTACAGCATTTGATCACAGAGAGGCAGTCATTACTAGTTTGAGCTTAGCAAGGAGCAGATGGGTGACTTGCAAGGAAAAAGCTGTTATATATATATA
>NW_006344875.1:0-463 GCF_000327345.1 Myotis davidii
CAAACACAGAAGAAGAACACTTTTTGGAATCTCTTGTGTGGAAAAGAAAATTGCATCTGCTGTACCAGCCGGCTATTTCTTCATGGCATGTTTATCAGTAATGTGCCCCAGCCCAGCAAAATTGTGTCCTTGAACCAGGGATATAAAATGATACTATTAAGGGAGCCAAGCCAAGTCTGGTCAAAGAAAGCCATTTATTTCCACTGACCCAGCTGGTCAAGTGAATTTAGGTTCGGCAGCTTGGCTCACTTGAGAATCAAGCACGGCCATCATGCCTGTAATTACAGCATGAAAGTGGTTTCCAGGAAAGAACATCAAGAAGGAAACAGACTTTCCCTGGCAGTGTTATACTTCAGAACGGGAGAGTGGGCAAGGTGAACAGGAAGCACATATTTTCCTGTGATTCATACTGAAAACACTGTATCCATCAGCTATTTTTACATAATAAGCCACCCCAAACTTA
>NW_006344876.1:0-463 GCF_000327345.1 Myotis davidii
CCCCCATCAGGGTGGGCCAGCCAGAACCACCGGTGCACAAATTTGTGCAACAGGCCTCTAGTGAGTAAATAAAATGAATAAGAGAGCAGTATAAGGAAATAAATTAAGAGAAACATCAATGCAAATGGAGAGCTTAGATTGAAAAGATTTAAAACGTTTAATTGTGCACTATGCATTGATGAACTAAGCCCCCCTGCTAATGGGTTTAGACCCCTGTGAGCAGAATTATAAAACAGGAAGATCCAACTCCACCTTCCCCTTGACAACTGTGCCGCACCTGGATGATAAACCATTCCAGAAGTTTCATAAAACAAGAACTAATAATAAAATTTATTCCAGTGAGGTTTCAGTGGTCCTAAGTCCTATCCATCCTCTATCAGGCAGCTGAGAATGAGGGGCAGAGAAGAGAAACCACCAAATTCCCACCCTGCAGCTATTATTAAAAGCAAAGTGAAATAAGAAA
>NW_006344877.1:0-463 GCF_000327345.1 Myotis davidii
CTGCCTCTCTGTCCTGGCCCTTTGGTCGGGTGTCCTCGTGAAAGTACCACATGCACATGCATATGCAGTAGCTCTGGTTACACTACAGAGAATTGTCAAACTAGTGCATGCACAGTGAGAAAAAGAGAAAAAGCCATGAAAAATCCTGATCCATGGTGCATGAAAGGAAAATCTGGCTAAAATGTGCTAAACCCTTTCCAAACTTCACTAAGATTTCAGGTGGACAGGGTGCTTCTCATTAAGCTCTTCAGTTTCTCTTTAAGTAATAAAATAATGTTGGTGGGATCCCTTCTGCAGATGATAAAGTATCATACAAATAATATGTTTCCTCGATATTCAAATCTTATATCTTATGTTTATAAGGGTCCTTCCCTCGGGTCATAAATCAATTTTGTTCTCTGTGAAAAACGATTGGAAAAAAAAAGAGTGTTTCTCTATATCAGTGGTTCTCAACCTTCCTAAT
>NW_006344878.1:0-463 GCF_000327345.1 Myotis davidii
GGGACATTATTCAGCCATAAAAAAGGAATGAACTATTGATACACACATGGATGAGTCTAGAAAACATTATGCTAAGTGGATAAAACAGTCACAAAAGGCCATATATCATTCCATTTATAGGAAACATCCAGTCTAGGCACGTTTATATAGAAAGCAGATCAGTTGTTGCCTAGGGCTGGGGGTGGGGGTGGGGGCAAAAGAAGGGTCGTAGTTGGGGAGGGGATAGCTAAAGGGTATGAGGTTTATTTCTGAGGTGACAAAAATGTCTAAAATTAGATTGTGGTGATGATTGCACAACTCCATGAACTTACTAAAAAGCCATTAAATTATATATGTTACACGAATGAATCATGTGGTATGTTATGTAGATCTCGGTAAAGCTGTTAAGAGTTTTCAATTAGAAATACTTGGTTTTATTGTCACACACACACACCCACCCCCCACCCCCACCACCCTTTACTGA
>NW_006344879.1:0-463 GCF_000327345.1 Myotis davidii
AAAAAAAAAATCTGTCTTGAAAAATTCAAGAACCTGGGTTACTAAAAAGAAAAAGAAAATTTTAAAATAGTAAACAAGTTTAGTAAACACCATGTGTATTTTCTTTTGTTAATGAAGATACGATACATTCAGAAAAGTATGTATTTTTTTCTTAAAAAAACAAAAAACAATAAAATTCCTAGCAAGAGGCTTGACAAGAAAAGAACACATCAGCCCAAGCTCTATCCCTCAACCAGGACGGGCTTGGCACCAATCAGCACCCTCCCCCTCCCCCCACAGCACTGCTATCTGCCTGGCAAGCAGACATGAAACACGTCTTGGTTACTAAACCAGAATGTTAAGCAAAATCACTGCAGAGCACATCTGGATGGGCTACTTCAATATCTACCTGGTCCAGTTTAAAATAGCTGTTTGTAGATCCAGTTTTATACATTTCATAGGTCTACTGAACAAAACTATCCAT
>NW_006344880.1:0-463 GCF_000327345.1 Myotis davidii
ACTTTGAGTATGTTTTCATATGTCTCTTGGCTTATATTTCATTCTTGATCTCAAGTTTGAAGTCAAAAAGTAGGTTTTATTGTAAATGACCTTTATTGGTTTAAAAAAAGTCCCTTCTATTTCTAGTTGCTGATGAATTTTATCATGAATAGGTATTGAATATTGTCAGATGCTTTTTGGTGTCTACTGAAATAATTATACTGTTTTACCCTTTATTCTATTAATATCTTGTACTACATTAAATGAATTTCAGATGTTTAAACCAAACTTGTATTCCTGGGATAAACACAATATATTGGTGAACATGATTTGCTAATTTTTGCTAATATTTTGCGTCTATATTCATTAGGGATATTAATCTTGGATTCTCATTTTTTGTAGTATCTATGTCTGGTTTTAGTATCAGAGTAATGTTAGACTCACAACATGGATTGCAGCAGTTCTCAACCTGTGGGTCGTGACC
>NW_006344881.1:0-463 GCF_000327345.1 Myotis davidii
TGTAAGAATTAATGCAAGTTGAACATGATCATTCAGAAATTGACTTTGTACAAGACCAAAAATCAATATATTTTAGAGAAAGGAAACAGAATCCAGTTTCTACACATAACATCTACAACTTCCAGTGTCAGTCAGACTTTACTGTACATGTGAAGAAACAGAAATATGTTTCCCATTGTCAAGAGAAACAATAATCAATATAAACAGAACAGACCCTGAGGCCACCTAAATGTTGGAATTAGCAGATGAAGACATTATAACCACTTTTATAAATACATTCAGGAACATATAAAGATGGTCATAATAGATGGTCATTGGGGAGAAATATCAGAAGAGAAATGAAAGTCATATGTAAAGAATAGTTCTTGGAGTACAATGACCAAAATGAAACATTTACTAGATAAAAAATTCAAAGCAGATTGGAGATGAAATGAGAAATGGGTTTATGTACTTGAAAAGAGAG
>NW_006344882.1:0-463 GCF_000327345.1 Myotis davidii
AAAAAAAAAGTAACCCTTTTAAGAAGCTGATATTTATTTTCTTAGAAATTCCCGAAGTGAGAGGGCCAGGGTAATACTGCCAATGCTTAACTCCAAAATAGATAGAAAGTTTTGTGTGTTTTTTAAGAGGCAGCTCTATTGAGGAGGAAAGTCCTGAAATAACTTATCGCTGGTGTTCAGAAGTCACTAGGTCATCATTCATCTTTATAAAAAGAGACACTGAACAATGACAAACAAGGTAAAAGGTTTAGTTTTACGTAACTCCAGGGCAGGTGAAAGAAATAGCTATAATTCTGCAGGCCTTGAGCATGACAGAGAAATTTGAAACTGTAAGAAACACCTTATGAAATGCTATACTTCTGGTTTCAACAAATGCTTGGAGACATCATGAAAGTTCTTTTGATATGGACAGAAAATTCTGTTCAACATTTCCTTTAAAGTCTTCATTTATACATTTTTTTTT
>NW_006344883.1:0-463 GCF_000327345.1 Myotis davidii
TTTTTTTCCTTTTTAATTGAGTTTATAAATCTGCCAGTTTGTCTGTCAATTACTAATATTAGTGAATGCCAGTATTGTCTGAAGAACTGTGTCAGAGGTCTTACTTGAATGGGCCCTGAAGGGTACGTATGAAATACATAAAGAGGGAGGAGAAATTTTGATTTTTTTTCATATATTTTATTGCGTTTAAAAAAGAATCTTATTTATGATTTTTCCTTAGCTGTGGCTTTACCTGCTTACTGATAACATCTACATCTGTCTTCACCCCCAGCTCCTGTGACTGTTTAAAGAAAGTAGCTCTCTCTCAATGTCCTAACACTATCTCAAATTCTACACATTGTGACACAGTTTGGAAATAGTATCTTTTCTGAAAAAATGGGCACTACGTTATAGCTCCTATCCTGACTAAAGTTATCATTCTGTTTGGAGAGCCTGTCCGTCATGGCCCCAGTGCCCTTGCCCA
>NW_006344884.1:0-463 GCF_000327345.1 Myotis davidii
GGCCTCTAGTAGAAGAATAAATTGCTTTGACAAATGACTGAATTTGAGAGATGAACAAAATGTCCAATACTGCAGTGCTCTGGCCTTGGTGATCCTGGGCTCCCAACTCCCCTACTCTTCTGAGATCATCCTTTTATTTAATTGCCAAATAGAATATCTGAAGTTTCCATGGTGCCTAACTGCAGAAAATCCAGTCTCTTCTCACTTGTCACATCTGGATCAGGACTGCTGCTCACAATAGCCCTGCGGACACCTCCTACCTAATTGTCGGAAGCAGTATTGCAATATGGTTCTGAGCATGGACTGGGGAGTCAGACCAACTAATAAGTATTAGACTTCCTAACTGAATGCTCTTCACAGGGTTATTTAATCTCTCTATGCCTTACTCTCCTCAATGACAACATGATAATAACTATTATAGCAGGTGAGTACTGATGCTAGATGCAGATCATTTCTGGCAGAT
>NW_006344885.1:0-463 GCF_000327345.1 Myotis davidii
TTTTTAGAGTAAATTCAGGCATTCAAATTTAGGAGTGTAAAACTAAGTTTCCTAATTTTGAAAAGTGCCCTATTGCAGTTATTTTATGCTCCAGGAAAGAGAATTGTGTAAGAAGCAGAAGTGAGGAGACCTTTGAACTCTCTTTGACACAGTGTATTCCGATTTTATCTGGCATCTCCTTTTATATACATGCAATGATCTTTCCTTAACTTAAATCGGTGATTCACATGTGCAAAGGACAGCCTAAGGATATTGTATTCCTTTAGCAAAGAAAACAGCAAATGAGAATGTTTTGCTACCAGGAAAGCAGATCATATGAGAAAGCTTGGGGACAAGAGAAACAAGTTAGTGGGGAGTTTTAAAAAGGAAAGTAGGTCACTGAGACAAGCAGAAAAATATCTTTTTTAAAAATGAAGTAATTCTTAAAAGGTATACTCCAGCCAGCGATTCAAAAAAAAAAAAA